>NW_026706187.1:0-259852 GCF_029867415.1 Vicia villosa | reverse complement strand
TTTGGAATCCTTTCTAAACCAGTGAAAGGTAATTGATTTCGAACAGGCAATCCCATTAGTTCAGAGAATTCTTCCAAAGTGGGTACCAACTGGTAATCAGGAAAGGTAAAGCAATGATGTTCAGGGTCAAAGAACTGGAACAGGACCCGTATCATGTCTTCTTCAAATTTTGAGGTAACCAAATGGAGTAGGTGACCATGCCTTTCGGTGAATTGAACATTCCTGGGGAATTCTGACACTAAGTCTTTTAGTTCAGATGGTACCGTTGAGATGTTGATTCGGATGTAATCTCGGGTGGCGGGAGCCATTACCTGCAAAAAACAAAGGTAAACTCTTTGATCCTTGAAGTGTTTTGTGAGAAAATGATATGCTTATGATGCAAACATGTGGCACACAAAAACAAATCAAAAAATAGCCTTAGGTTTAAAGGCTTGCATGGAGCTGATAGGTGATACCCTCCCCACTGAAGTTGAGTTGGTTAAAACCTGTCCTAGAATAGTATTTGGGTTCTATGATCCTTGGAAGTAACATCTCAATACGGCGCTCGAGCGGCCGATCAAAATATTCCTCGAGGATAACTAACTTTGATCAATTTCAAAGCTAGCCACTTAATAGGCCATAAGTCAAGTTCAACTAAAAAGGTTCTAAGACAAATTAGTGTTTAATGACATTTCGGAAGCCTAATATACTCCTTGATCGTTTTCAAGGGACATCAGTATAAACCAAAGTATCGCACTAACGATGACTACCAGATCAACCGTATCGGTACATGCCGTACAGTTTCCTTGGTCTATTGTCATATACTTAAGGTATCTCGAGATTCGAGTTAGAATCTTTCACACAAGCAAAATACCCAAACAAACCTTTGAAAAAATAGAGCAATCAAGTCAATCAATTGAAAACATCGAAGTGATCTATTCTCTTAAGGTAACCCCTTTAGAAAACATTTTGTTTTTTGAAAGTATCTCCCCAGCAGAGTCGCCAGTTCTGTGGACCTCCGTTTTTCTCGGGCCATACCTCTGAGCGGGAGAGATACGTGAACTGACTCTTTTTTATCGCTTATGCTTTCGCATTTTTGAAAATTCACAGAGTCGCCACCGACCTTTTATTTTATCCAATTAAGGAAAGGTTTATAAAAGAAACAGAAAAAAGACCTTTAAGAAATTCTGGGTAAGGGGGTAGGTTATACAAAGGGAAGGTGTTAACACCCTTTGTATCCATGGTTATCCATGGGCTCTTAAGTTTGCTTAGCTCACTTGTTTTTCGATCACTTTTCAATTGCTTTAGAATGCTCATATGTGGTTTCAAATACTTTTGTAAATTGAATTTGTAATGATCCTTGTGCGGATGTATACAAAATGCTTGTTTATCTTTCGAAAGATGTTTTGAAAAGAACGTTAACTTTGTAATGATCCGTGTTTGGATGTATACAAAGTATTGTCTTTTTGGAAAGTTTTGTTTTGAAAAACAACAGTGTATGAGAATTTTGTTTGTTTTGATTTGAGCAAGCAAACTAGGAGGTCTACCCTGAGTTGTAAGGTCTTTATCCTATTTCCTTTAAAAATCTATCCTTTCACCGGATACAAACAAAAGGTTCGATTTTGTACTCGAAACAGTGGAATTTTGACTTTGATTTTGAAAAGAATGAGAAGGGATTACCTTAAGAGGTGCAAGTGTGATTGTGATTGGATTCAGATATTTTATCTTTGAAGTTAGTGATCTAACGGTTCAATTTTATCTTTGACATACACGCAGTTTATATTTGCTGGAAATTAAAATGCGGAAATGTAAAGTGCGGAAAGTAAATCTACGCTATTACATCGATTGTGCAGGAAATGTAAACTAGCCTATTTACATGAATTTGACATCCTATACATTTATCTAGGAATTCAAATTGCAAGAAAAATAAAAGGCATGTTTTTGGATTTTTTTATGATTGATTTTAATTATAATTAATGCATGATTAATTAAATTAAAATGAAGAAAAAAGATGAAAATAGATTTAAACCTAGAAATTAAGTTTAAAATATGTACAAAATATTTGTCAATTAATTTTAAAACAAAACTAATTTTTTTTGGAATTTTTGAAATTGATTTGAAATTGATTAAGCTAATTAAAACATAATTATGCAAATAATTATACAAATAATTAAAACTTAGAGAGAAAATTATTCAAAATATGTACAAAATTAGTTTATAATATATAAACAATATTTAATATAAAGAACAAATTTTTTTATGATTTTTTGATTGGTTAGAATAATTAAAAAGCAAATATATAAATATATACTAATTAATTATGCAAAATATTGAAATTTTGAAGAAAAATAAAATATTTTTATTTCAGAAAATAATATATTATTTTAGAAGTCTAAAAATATTTTTTGTGTATTTTTTGGATTTTTAAAACTATTTTTAATTAATTTTGCAAAGAAAATTAAAATAAAATAGAAAATAAAAGGATACATGATCATGTATGATTAATCTAAGAGTCCATGGTATGGATTGCTGGATCTGGTGCGTTGGATGAGCTGGCTAGTGGAGATCAAGGGCTCAGATCATGAGGGAGCATGATATGATGGTGGGGAACATGTGCTGAATCCAAGGAGATTCAAACTTTCTGACTGGGACCCACATGTGCACGCGTGGATGGGAAGACTGGTTGACCAGCCAATGATCAAGAGCCACGCTAGAGGAGGGAAGAGTCAGCTTTGACTGACGAACCACGCTTGGACGCTTGGTCGTCTTCAACCTCCGTCTCACTTATTTTTTCAAACAAATAGCGGGGGTTTTAAACCTCCTCTATTTGTACAGTAAAAACGCCATTTTTGGTAGCTTCATCAACCTGCAAAAATAAGCGTTAGGAATAAAAACAAGTGACCCAGATCCCCTAATTAGGATGCTCTGAGTCCAAATATGATGTTAGTTTTGATGTTTGAGTGTTGTAGCTATGGATTCGATGGAGTTGAAGTTTTAGCACGCATGAACACTTGTTAATGGCATGGAGTGATTCTCACGTCGGAGCTTACATGTTAAGGCCCAGATCTAGCTTATAGGACCTCATAAACTCATTGGAATGATTAGATTACATTGAGGTTGATTAAATATAGGAAAACGAAAATTACTTATGTATGAACATGAAGAACACTATGCATGTGTTACGACTCTCATGGGACCATATTAAGGGTTCATTCTTACTTTATATGATCTTAGAAGATGATTGGAATGATTGTTTTGTATTGATATTGATTGGAATATTGAATTTGAAAATTACAAAGTGTATGGAAATTTTGAGAAATTTGATGAGTTTTCTTGCTATGCCTTGGCTATAATTTCGTGTGTGTTTTGTTGTTGATGTATTCCACTTCAGTTATAGGCCAAGAGCTGCTTGGAAGTGAAGCTAAGAGCATTGATTGCTTGGTTGAAAGTTTGATTTTTAAATATTAAAAATCCTTGAATATTTGACCAAGTCTTCCTCTCCTTTACTTCTCTTGCCTTGTGCTTCAATTCTCTGCAGAAAATCAGAGATTCCTTGGGTGAGTCATGCTTGGATTGTAAGCTACCCATTATCCATTCATTTTTCCTTTTAATTTAATCTTAAAATAAGATAAAATCAAGCAAAAAATGAACAAAAATGGTATGGGCTTAGTCTTGGTCGTGGGAGGCCCATAATATTGTGGAAATGATGTTTGAACCATGAAAACTTGGCCCCATTTGGAAAAAATACATTTTTGAGCAATGTTGATTTCATGCATTTTCCCAAAATTTAGCCAACTTCAACAAGGTGTAAATCCCTCAATTTTTGTCATATGAAGGAGATCTTGCACTTTTTGGAAACCTCAAAGAGTCCTCTAACCAATGTCTTTGGTTTCATGTCAAAATGATTTTTGATGCTCCTTGTGTGTCCTTTTGAAAAAGTATCTTTTTGTTGACTTTGAAAATGACCTGTAATGTCTTTGGTCATATTTTTCAAATGGTGAATGCAATGACCATGGGATCAATTGCATTTGAAAGATAATTGAATTGCCTTCAATATGAGCTTTGGTTTGAATTTTTTGGATGAAGGATGAGAGAGTTATGACCAGTCAAAGTTGAGTTGACTTTTCAGGCAAAAACCCTAATTTTGAATCTTAGGGTTTTGTTGATTTTTGATCTTTCCTTGATGAATTATGATCATCCCATGATCAAATGATGAATCCTTTGACAAAATATGGACTTTGACAAAAAAATTCATTTTTGACTGTCTGTTGACTTTTTGGTCAAACGGGTCGTCTGTTGACTGTTTGAGCTGCTGACGGTGCGTCTGAGTGAATTGAAGTTTGAAAATTTGTATGATGGTACTTTGAGATATATGGATGTGCATGAAATCCATTTGAGGTCTCAAAAGCTTGTTTCTCCTGTAAAAACAAGAAAACCCTAGTCAGGGACTGTTTGTGTAGGAGACAGTTAAGCGTACCTGATTTTTGTGCAGTGTTGAGTCTCTGCTAATCGCGTGATATTCAGAAGACTTCTAGAACAAAAATCTTGGAATTTTGAATTGTAAAAGATTGATTTGATTGATGGTACAAAACACTGAGAATTGTACTGCCAGCAATTTGGCTGTCGACTGACTGTTCAGGTATTGACGTAGCAGTTAGAGTGAAAAATCAACAGTCAAAGTTAATTTTCTTTTTTTTTGTTGTTTTTGTTTTTGTTTTATGTGAAAAATGAAAGTTTATTTACATGACTTGTTAAAAAAACACAGACATAATAAATAACTAATATTTACTGTATGCGGGCAAAATTACCGATAATAACCCTAAAAATCATTTAATGCACAGAAAAATGAATATTTGACTGGCAGAAAACACATAAAATATTATCTGAGTAATTAAGCAATATTATGACAAATAGTACAACATTTAATACTGACAGTACAAATATTACATACTATATTGAACAGTACGACGAGTAAACGGTACATTTAAGAAATAGGAAATACGGCAAATTTTAAAAATGACGATTGATAACCCATGCTACAAATAGTAACATGTAGATGATTGGGAGCATAAGCATCCCAGGTCCACAGTGTTCCGGGCTATGTAGACAGAAGAAAGACATGATCACCGTAGCAATGGTGATGACCATAAGAAAACACGTTTCCCACCGCTTTGCCATTTTGTCGGGGAAGAAGAAAGGATGGATTATGAAGTAGAAATTTGAGAGATGAATTAGAATTTGATGTGAGATTTTTATGAGAAAATGAGAGGTATTTATAGAATGGAAAGAAGGATAGAGACGTTGGGGAATGATGTGATTCCGTACAAAACAAAAATTTGAGTGGAAGTAAGATTTGAAAGAAAGTGTATGATAGTGTTGGGAAAAAGAGAGATGTAGAGAATAAAGTTAGGATTTGATTTTTGAAAAAGAGATTTGAAAAGATTTTTGAAAATAATGGAATATAGTACAAAAATTAGTGGGAAACAAAAGATAATAATAATCTACTTATTACCAGTACAGTCTGAGTTTCCTGATTCTGCGCCTGCAAAAAGATTTAACTCTGTACCAATTGTGTCAGTACTATTTATCTGTAAATAAATAAATAGCATGTGTGAAGTAATAAACAGTATTTGGCGTTTGCGTAAGAATAAATTCAACTGCAAGCCAAATTACTGTATAAGAAAAATTCTAAAAACTAAGTATTTCATATGACAGGATATTTGTTGAAATAAAAATCCATGATTATATGAGACTCTTAATTTCCAGATTGGAGTTTTCTTGAAAAAAGATGCGGGCAAATTTTGGGGTATAACAGGTTCCTTCATGAGTTTCTACTAGAGTATCCCATATTTCTTTTGTCGTTGTACATGCATAAACACGAAAAAAACTCATCCATGCTAAGTGCACCTTGAAAAAGATTGATTGCCTTTTTATCATAGAGGACTTTTTTCTTATCATCGTCATTTCATGAACCTTTAGGATTTGTTGATTCAACACCATCGAAAACAGTTGTAGGAACAAGGGACCATTTAGTACTGCTTCCCATACTTCTTACCCTTGTGCTTCTAAGTGAGCCTTCATTAATTCAAATTTTCCAGAAATCAAAGTATTCTCCACAGAACAATGGAGGTTTGTTGTTGCTACCACCGTCTCTAAAAAATGAATTTTGATTTGCGAAAGCCATGGATCTTTTAGGTACAGGTTACCTATAACCTGCTCTGATACCAATTGTAAGTTTAAGAGTGAGCCTAGAAGGGGGTGAATTGGGGTTTTGAAAATTTATCTGGTTTTAGAAACAAGTTATTCTTATTTTTCTGGTTTGGTGCAAGAGTTTAGAAATGTGTTACTTTTCTTTTCTGGTATATGATTTACGATGAAAGTGGTAAATGCAAAAAAGTAAAGAACACGGAGATGTATCATGGTTCCCCTTATAATCCGAGAGTACTCCAGTCTCCTTTCAACACGAAAGAGATTTCACCATTGTTAGATATTTGTACAAGCCTAAATCCAATACTTTTCATACAATCCTCTTGGAATAATCAAGTTGAAATGAAAACAATCCTCTCACTTTCAACTTCTTGCTTCCAACAATCCTGGACAACAAGGAATACAAAACCAACTAATCTTAATTCCAACAATTCTGGAAAATAGGATATGAATACAACAAGATTTTTTAGCATATGAAATTTATAGAATAATTATCACTTTGAGTAATGTATTAATATAATTGATTGTCTCTTCCAAATAAACAATTTATAATGATAGAATATAGTGCTCATGTGTTTGTAAATATTCTATGAATTTTTTCCTGAATTGATATGGAAATACATGCAGAAAAATTCTTTGTGAAAGTTGAAGAACACAACCACTTGTTTTAAAACTTGAATGAAAAAATGATGTTAAATTGCTATTGAATAGGTGATTTGTAATTTGAAATTTCATGTATTTATATGAGCATAACACCTCTATGAAACATGGTAAAGTCATGGAAAAATAATATGAATAAATGTCAAATTAAAATGAAAAGGTTTTATGAAGACTGCATGAAAAGATGTTAAAAAGTTGCTATTATTTTTCTTTCAAATTCGTACAGGACTTGTTAAGTCAGTTTTAACGGATACCTGACTTAACAAGTTCGCAGCAATTTTGAATTTCAAATAATTATTTGAAATTTTAAACTGCATCAAGTTTTGTTAAGTTAGTTAACCAGACCTGACTTAAAAAGTGCTGACAGTTTGTTTTTTATTATTTTATTTTATTATTATGCATTTGAATCAAGGATTTTTATGCATGGTAATTTGTATAATTATTTGAACCAACCTAATGCAACATCTATTGATTTATCCTAGTCAATAGATTATATTTGAAAGTGATTTAACATGGTTCAATCATGAAGAATATATATATATATATATATATATATATATATATATATATATATATATATATATATATATATATATATATATATATATATATATATATATATATATATATATATTTGAAAGTGATTTTGAACACAAATGACCAATGCATGCAAGTGATTTTTTGGAGAATAACTGAGCACTAACTTTATCAATATAAATGTATGTTTGTACCTTTATCAATCAAGATCCATGCAAAGTCTTCAAAGTAAAAGTCTTGAATTATTTGATGCTAGCTTTCACACATGATTAGTTTTGAACATTTGAATTGACAAAATATATTTGAAGCTTTTTCCATACTTTTTGACATGATTATTTGACTTGTACTTTGCTTCATCAAAACACGTTGGATGGAGAGTCTTGACTTCACACTTACTTGAACTCATACCTGCCTTGAATTAAATGAACTGCTCAACTGAATTAACTACATGAATCGGCACTGCATAACGCATCCAAGCACAAATCAACTTCCACACTTTGATGCTAGTTTCACAAATACTGAATAAGTGAGCAACATCTTCTTCAGATTTGAGACACATGGGACAAACTATATTGTGAGGTCCCTCTAAAATTCCTCTTCTATTTAACTTTGCTTTCATTAGCAATTTGTTACGAAATAATCTCTGAAATTCGGGTAGGTCAGGCTTCAGATGTCATACAGCATGTTAAGATATCTGATCCAACATTTAACGCAGCAAGGTATAAACATAGCAATCTGAAAAACAATAAACAACACAAGAAATTGTTTACCCGGTTCGGTGGAAAACACACCTACTTTGGGGACATACCAAGCCAGGAAGAAGATCCACTATCAGTAGTACTATTGTATGTAAACAACCTCCAGTTTACAAATCAACAACCTCCGGTTTACCTAGTCACTACCTAATGCAATCTTTATCTTAGAACCCCATCTAAGACAATAGAACCTCTGCTCACTCCCAACCACCGCAATGGTGTTGAACAGTTTCCAATCCCAAGAACTGTATCAACGACTTAGCATTCTCCTTCTATTGATTTCATTCTTCATATTTCTATCTTGAAGTTACTTAAAAGCTTCCTCGAAGAACACTACACCTCTTACCTACAGGCTTCGAGGTTCACATAGTAACCTTCCTACAACCCTGGAGGTTTACCTTGAAAAACCCTAATGATTACATCTTTGAATACTTGGTTATCATATTTTTCCTAGGTTACAATGCTTCTATTTATAACCTATACCCAACTGAATTTGGGCTTCTAATCGCAGCATATTTGCTGTTATAATTCAGTAACATCTTCTGCTAGAAATTAGGCCTTTAATCAAATATTCCTAAATTGTCTTCAATTATAGAAAGTCTTTTATTCTTCAGTATTCTTTTTTATTCTCTCGACCTTTAATTTTGCACCTTTATAAGATTGCATAATATTCTCTGAATATTCTGCATAGTTCAACACAGACTGAATCTTCCAACTCAGCAGACATGATGTCCTGTGCTTTCTTATATGACATGTTGAAAGCCTTCAACTCAACATGTTACGAAATCTTGTAGGACATCTTTTGTACCTGTTCAATATCATATATGTCCTATCTTTCCTTTCATAATTACTGCTATTATTTGTTTTACAAAAATTCAGCCAACCCTAAAAAGTACAGAACTAACAATCTCCATGCAAAAACATGCGCCTTACTAGGAAATTTATTCTTCCAAACAACATTTAAAACCCCCTGCACCTCTTTCGGTATAGGCCTCTCGAGCTTATCCATGGCCAGCAGCACATCGTAACTGTTACGAACCGAAAAACTAGTCTCGTGCTTCCACCAAACACATAGATGAATGTTATGATTTGGGAGGCCAAATACAATGTCTAAGCCAAAGGCGAGCTGATGGGGTGACTCACATAAATTCTAGAATACGTTTGTTAGCATTTTTCACATTCTCTTACTAGTTCGTTACTAACACTACAAGAAAAAAGGAAGTTTGCGACGGTTTTCTTCTGCAGTTACTGCGGTTTAAACCGTCGCAAAATCAAGGTCACGAAGGTTTTTGTTCCGCTGCAAAACCATGTGTCGTCACTACGAACTACGATGGTTAAAAAAATTGCCACGCAACCGTCGTTACTGCATATGGCTATATAACAGTGTATTGACTAGGGAGATGATTATGCAATAACTATCATTCTTCTTAACTTGTTATGTGGGATCTAAATTTTGCAGTACCAATTGACGATGAGGAGGAGTCATCATTTCCAATCTGCTTTGACGGATCTGGATGATGTTATCATTCCCACAAATTAGATAGAGCTTTCTTCCTTCATCCTCAATGATGAAAATCTTGTCGAGAAAAATGATGATGAGGGTTCGAGTTCTCTGAATGCTACTCAAACCATTGTTCTAATCGTAACCTCATTTAACATGGATTTGGAGCTCCTAGTGGATAATATTGATATCGTGAAATTAGTGTTTGAAGTTAACATTATTTCTAATTTATCCTCATATGGTATAGAGCAATTGAAGGACATTATTTCAAGGGTTTTCATGAATCTTGACCCGGTAAGGTGGCTAGCGAATGGTTCCAACAATATTGAATATATTCATGAATACACTGATTACGAAATTCCACCAAAATCTCCTTATGTTATTTCATAGATAGAAAGAACATGAACCACTAAAGCATTTACGAGAGTATGGAGATTCACCATTTCTCCACCGCCACTAAAATTTTCATTCTCAGCCACGACCATGATTTGGATAAGGGGGTATTTACATATGAAGCTTGTTCAAAAGTTTGGAATTGTAAAGATATTGACATTCAACAACTATATCATTACATTTTTGGAAATTTCTGTTTGTATTGCAGACATGTTAACAACTTTGGGTGTCATTGAGAAGAAGAATATTCGACATAATGCATTGTTAGTTGGCTCATATTTAATGATATTGCATTGAGTCACTACTGGAAAAACATGAGATAACTAGAGGTTTTTATTTATGATTAGTTCTCACTATTGGCTTGAGTGTAACTGTGTTATTGGAAGAAAATTTCTTGTTCTTGCAGCAACACATGGAAGTGTTATTCATGCATGCAAACTGTTTGAGAAATTACCATATAGAGATGTTGTGATATGGTGAAGTGTATTTAAGAATTGTGCTTGCTACCGCTCAATTAATTTGGTTTTCTACTTCTTCGCATACTTTTTGCATTTTGCTTGCCTAGTATTCACTTTTCAAAATCACCAAGCTTGTTCTAATATGGAGCTCATAAGCACTTGTTGTGAATTCAATGCCAATAACAGAGTATAAAACAGGGAAAGAATAAAGAACAAGAGAGAAGAAGAACACAAGAATTGGTTATAACTGCTATTCTTTTACTTTCTCTTAGAAAACAAGATTACAAGTTTACAAGAATAACAAATAACCTCTCTCACCCTAAATTAGGATTTGCAGTGTGCAATGATGAGAGACTAGTATGCTATTTATAATAAAACCTAACATACTAACTAATGGGCTTTTTCCACAAGGCCCGTTATACAAGCTAACTTAATAAACAAGCCAACTTAACAAATTAGGGTTTAAACACTAAAACCTAATTTAACATGCTAACAACCCTAGCATCTTCAACAGCAGCATGTGAACAACCTTCGACTTCATGCTTAACCCTGCCGAACCAAGAAGCTACCCTTCGACCATACTAGAGATTCGATCCAATATCTCAAAGCACTATTACATTTTCACATGCTAAAGGTTCTCTTCAAATTTTCATTGACTTACAAGATACGCAAAAAAGACATCAAGTAACACATTTATTTACCAAAGAAAACAATGCTGGAAATGTTGTTGCTACTCTTATGGCAGACCTTGCTCCTAAGACAAAGGTTCTTTGAGATAGTAAATGGGGTTAGAAAGAAGCTCCAATCCTAGTTCCATGTGATATCACTAGCTTTAAGCTTGGTGACATCATACCAGTTGATGCTCGTCTTTCAGAAGGTGATCCTTTTAAGGTTAACCAAGTAGCATTAACAGGAAAATCACTCCCGGTCACTTGACATTGAGAATAAAAAGTTTTCTCAGGCTCAACTTACTAACAAGAAGAAATTGAAGTTGTATTCACTACAACCAATGTCCACACCTTCTTCGGAAGAGCAATACATTTGATTGACAATAAAAGAAATTGGACAATTCTAATTGGTTGTCAAATCAATTGAAAACTTTTGTATCTATTCCATTATAGTTGGTATTTTGGATAAGACTCTAATCATGTGTCCTAGTCAACATCACAGACATTGCGATGAAATTGACAACCTAATAGTCATTTTGATTGGAAGAATTCCTATTGCTATAACAACTATTTTGTTTGTGTCAATGACTATTGGTTCTCATAAATTTTATCAACAAGGTGCTATTACAAAAAGCATGACTCCCATTGAGAAAATGACTGGTGTACCCATTCTTGACACTAGAAAGACAGGGACTTTTACACTTATCAAATTGTTCATTGACATGGACTTGATTGAATTTTTTATTAAGGGTATGTATAAGGAACATGTGATTCCTCTTGCTGCAAGGATTGCTAGGTTGGTCTCTTTTGTCAAAGCTAACTCAATTACTCCAAAGTTATGCTCTACAACACTTTTAGAGGGTGTATTAAAATTTGGAAAGGTTCGAATAGCTTCCACAACCTTGAGTACAAGGTTGGTATTCATGGGGTGGATGATACGTGTCATATTTTAGTTCAATGTTTGTTGGAAATGCTTTACCATTAAGGAATAGCTTATATCAATATTGTTAAATTTGAAATAATAAATATAATCAAACACAAAAAGATGGGAAGGTAATGGCCTTGTGCTTAAGCCGCTTTTGGAGTTACCAAAATTGTGACCTTATTAAACAAAAGAAAAAAATTCAGGTTTTTCACTATAGGATCTTATGACTACATTACATCAGTGAGAATGGAAAAAAGGGAAAAAATATGGTCCCAGTGGATATTTGATTACCTCTATAGCAGCTATGGTCACCATTCAAGAAGTAGAATCCACTATAATATGGTTCTATGAACAAATTTTATAACCTTGAGAACAAGGTTGATTTTGAAGGTGTGGGTAATGTTATGATCCGAGAGGCCAAATACAATGTCTAAGCCAAATATAAACTTATGGGGTAACTCACCTAAATTCTAAAAAAAGTTGGTTAGCATTGCTCACATTCTCTTACTAGTTTGTTACTAAAATTAGGTTATCGTATACGATTATATATTCTTGTATTGACTAGGAAAATAATTATGAAATGATATATTAGTCTTTTCTTCTTATCTTTATTATTAGGATGCTTCTCTAATCTCGAAGTAGAGTAATCAAATTTATTAACCATAGCAATGAATTTAGAGGAGAAGAAGAGAAACTGGAAGTAGAAGAAGAGGACAGAGTGAGAGAGAAGAGAAGTGGAGAAAAGGTAATAGAATTGTTTTTATTCATTTGTTAATTTTGTAGTAATATATTTTTCACTTTTCTTAACTTATAACTTATGTTTCTTATTTTATTTAGAACAACTAAATCATAGATGATATAATGAAAGAAGAAAAATAATAAGTGTGCATCAATGATTTGTTTTTCTTATCTTTTATGTTGTTTTTCCCCTTTATTAAAGGTGTAAGATTGTACCAGCCAACTATTTTTGGAGTGAATCTCTTAGATATAGTTCCATTATAGCATTAACAATTTTTTTAGTTTTCATTGATTGCTCTAAAGTCTTAGTTTTTGGTTTAGGATTGAAGAATTGTTATATGCATGAGTTGGTTAAGGATTGAAGTCTTAGTTTAGTTGCCATTGATTGATCTATAATTTTAGTTTTTGGAAATTTTACTAGTGGTGTTCGCGGTGCGGTTTAGACAATTTTGACACAAAAAATCATCAGAACCGCAAGAGAAAGAAATGTGCGGTTCGGTTTGGTTCGTGTGAGATATCGGATCAAACTCTAGTATGGCCGAAGGGAGCTTCTTGGTTCGACAGGATTAAGCATGAAGTCGAAGGTTGTTCACATGCTTGTGTCGAAGATGCTAGGGTTGTTAGCATGTTAAACTAGGTTTTAGTGTTTAAACCCTAATTTGTTAAGTTAGCTTGTTTATTAAGTTGGCTTGTGTAATGGGCCTTGTGTAAAAAGCCCATTAGTTAGTATGTTAGGTTTTATTATAAATAACATACTAGTCTCTCATCATTGCTAAGCTGCAAATCCTAATTTAGGGTGAGAGAGGTTATTTGTTATTCTTGTAAACTTGTAATCTTGTTTTAAGAGAAAGTAAAAGAATAGCAGTTATAACCAATATTTGTGTTCTCCTCTTTTTCCTTGTCCTTTATTCATCCCTTATTTTATACTTTGTTCGTGGCATTGAATTCACAACAGTTCGGTTGGCTTTCAAAAACTAAACCAAACTAAACTAATTCGGTTTTGGTTGGTTCGATTTTTTACAAAAAAAAAATATTGAGTCATACATATACATGTAGAGGAAAATATAATTTTGTGTTAAATCGTTCATACATTACCATTAAAAAGTTTATAATTGTCAAAATAAGTTTGTGATTTGATACATAAAAATGCGTCTTACAATTTTATCTTAGGTCTAAAAAATTATATACATGATATTGCATTCATAAATAAATATTATATAAAGAACATGATAAAATATATTTTTGTCAAAATATAAATGAATAATATTTTAATTTTTATAATATATGAATTAAAATAAATATCATATAAAGAATATGATAAGATATACACATAATACTAACACTAGCTGATTTCTCTAAAAAATTAACGAAATATATATTAGTTACTATGATTTTGTATCATAATGCGGTTTGGTTTGGTTTGCAAATTACAAACCGCAAATCGAACAGAACCGCGCGGTTCCGTTAAAAATAGCTCAAACACATCCGAATCCAATGTGGTTTTTTGCGATTTCAGTTTGGTTCGATTTAGTTTTGCAGTTTTCAATTGGGATGGTTCGGTTTTGAACACTCCTACATTATAGTAGTATCTTCAAAAGTTGCTGCATAGTATACGCTCAGCATTGAAAAATTCTCTATTAAATGTATATTTTGGACGGTTTGTTTCTGGATTATAATGTATATCAAAGTTTATTATAATTATAGGGATATGGTTGATTTTTTCAAAGTTTATTAAAATTATAGGGATATGGTTGTGTTCTGGTGTGAAAATTAGACTCCGTGGAGCTTGCCCTTAGAGGTGAGGGAAGCTTAGGGACTGGATGGCTTTGTGACTGACTTTGAGGATTTGGAAGCAGTTGGCTAGGCACTTTGTTCCAAGAGAGTGTCTGGCTTATCCCTCTTGCAAGAGTCCCTGTGTAAGTCTTATCAAGTGATGGATCCGGTAGTGGATCTCTAAGATCATGAGGCCTATTTATAGTGTAGGCCTTTAGCTCATATTAAATAGTTGTGATTAATGGCCATGTAACCGTCCATTAATCACTTGTAACGTCTGTAACCGCGTCTTAATGACCTTGTAACGCTTGTAACCTCCTCATCAATGGTTTGTAACCACCACCTAATGAGTTTTGGGTCTATGCCTAGAGACTTATGGGATGTATAGCCGGCTTCCGATTATGTACCTGTCTTTTGCCTATATGCAGTTCTAGACTGAATTACATGTTTACCGGGTATGGTATAGTGCTCGACTATATGTGTATTCATACTACAGGTCGCGTCCTCATAAATATCCGAGTATGGAACAGGTTGATATTTTCAATATTAGTTTATGATATTTACAATATACAAAGGAACCAAAAATCTTAATGTGTTTTCTACTACTACAAAATAGACCTTTCGAAACACAATATTACAGCAGCCTTCACTACAAAAAAAAAAGGTCTCCTGCCACGCCCAAGAAACCAAGGCTATATGCAAAATAACCGTGGCATAACGCTGAGGCCACGGTTTGGCCACGGAAATCCAACTGTGGAGTATGCGGTCGTGGCCTAAAGTAAAGTCCACGGTTTTTTGGTATAGACCACGCCTTTTTGACAACCGTGGCTTTTTTAGGCCACGGTTTAGGTAGCTTGATTAAGGCCGCGGTTTGTATTTGCCATGACTGCAAAACTGTGGCCATATGGTAAAGCCATGGTTTCAATTTAACGTTTAGCATACCGTTTTGGTTTAAGATATAGCCACGGTTTGGTTATGACCACAGATTTAAAACCGTGGTTATATATTGTACATTCTAATCCATTAATCTTGCCACGGTTTATTTCTGTGCAATTACACAAAGGTATCATTATATATATATATATATAATTTCAACAATAATACTAATTTTTTAGAATTAGTTCTAAGTACTCCAATAGTGAAACCAAACTTGTCCAAAGGGCTGATTTTCTTTTTCAAACCAACACATCAATCACTTAAACTAATTTTGAAGAATTTAAAACTTGATTACTATAATTGTATGAATACAAATTATTTGAGTGTCTACACATCAATGACAATAGCATCGTGATTGACTAAGTACATTATATATCTAATAAACTTAAACCAAAACTAAATATAAAACGAGTCCTGGATTCGGCTCTATGTTTTCACTTGCTATATGTTTCTGATATAACATCTTAATTCAATCCAACATCATTCATTCTGTGGATAAGACATACAAAAACATTGCAGCAGTATAAAGAAAGCAATATCTAGATAGAGGGCAATGAAGGAAACTTAACCATCATATGCATCTCTAACCATCTGATAGCTGACAAATCCTGAGAAAAGGGTTAGCTACAAATCAAAGAAACCATAGAATTAGAATGTCTAAAAAAGGATCATTTAAGAACTTTAATGCTAGAGTACCATTGTTGATGTACTCATCAAGAAGATACTTATATTATCAGATATAATACATCAGAGAGAAATAATTAAAGTAACTCTAGAGTCATCCATTAGAAAGTATTCACAATAACAATGACTTCATTAAAAAGATGATGTATTATTGGGCGTAAAGACACAATTCAAAAATTCACTGTCTTTTCTATTTATGGGTTGATAGAAAGCTTGTCAAGAAAAGTCATATCAGAATATGAAAATCATTCGGAAAAGATGAAGATTTGTAATCTCCACACTTTTTACCCATAGTATTTGGGACAGTTAACCAAATCAATAATGCATGTTACCTTCATGATATTTGAACTGATATGATCAAGCCCGTACAAACGGCATATCTCAATGTTCTGCATGAATCAGAATAACTTTTCTGTCACTCACAAGCATATTAAAAAATTAATAAGGATCAGACTTTTGAATTGAAAATGAAAAAATTAAGATGAAACAAATTACCTTAAGCAACAAGTTGTTGTGTTGAACAGATTGTTTGTACAATAAATTCTCGAGCAAGCCCATTCCTTGCTTCATGCATGATGTTAGATATATTAGAGCTATCTGCAGATATGTGAACATGAGCACCAAATTAGATTACTTGTATAAATATTGTTGTTATGAATTGATAAAACTGCAATCTTCATTATAAAAAAAAAAAAGAGTTTCACTTGGCCTTGATAGTTTAAGTTTCCTGGAGTTTCTTAATCATATCTATGTAACATCAATTTCATCCTTACTCTTTCAAGTTTTCAGATTCATCAACCTCGTGTAAAAATCCAAGACATGTGTGCAGCAGTAAATTTTGGTGTTCATCAATAATAAATACAGTTCATTCAAGATAATTTACTAATTCAAGATCAAATTAATAGAATGTTTTTGGCTTGATTATCTTGCACTTACTTGCCAGGTCAATGCATGTGATGATAGAACTTGAGCATATGCAAGCCGATGTAGTTCCATCATGCTGATTCCACCTAAGTTATAACGCTCATCATGTAGAAGAATCTCTGCTTGCTCACTCCCTGCAGTTAACAATTCCACGGCGTGTGCGACCATCCTAATTTGTTGACACAAATGACATAAACAAAAGTCAAATTTTTATCAAATCCATTTAAAGCAGGAGTGATACAGCGGATGGTTAGTACTGGTCCGTTTACTCCAAAATTAAGATTTTAAGTTGAAAACTAAATTTTGAAGTTTGAACATTTTGTAAGCTTCTTGAGAGCAGAATAATCTAGTCCAAACATGCACATAATAACAATCAAAAATAAATTAACAAGAGATAAACCACTCACCAGTCACCAAGGACCAAATTCTCTGGAAATTTCTGCTAAAACAACCTAAGACATTTCAACATGGTCATTCAATTTTAAAATGGGAAAGTAAGGGTTGGATACATAATCATAAAACAAACAGAAGCAAGACCAAAATACTTGAAAAGAAAAAACAATGAAGCATGAAAATTATTTAGAGATTTCGTTAATTAACAAAGAGATATGAATAGGATTATTTAAACAATATTGTATACGTAAAGAACACATCAGTCTATTATTCTATTATTCTTTTATCATTCACCCTTTTTATCATCTATTATTCTTTCATCTTCACAATGAAAGACTAAAGACAAAACACTAAACAGAACTTTACACATTATTTTTTACCATAAACTTCATACATTATTGAAATAGAAAGTAATATTTGTACCATATTTACTAGCTTCTTTCAACTTTTCTTTGATTTCCTTGGCCAACTCAAGCACTTCCGGTGTCTGCATGTCATACAAACCAACTATAATTACAACCGGCAAGAAACTATCAACTCCTAAAATAACTCAATCGGTATTCTTTACTCAAAAATCACCTGAGTAACTTCAGATACCGAAATTTTAATTGCCGCTTTAGCATCATCATCCTCAAGTCATAAATATATATTAAATCCTATGAATGTGTGGCTGCACCTTATCCTCCACCATCTCATTAAACTAAAGGTCAAGGCAGCCCCTTCTAATTCTGAAATGGTAAAGGGAATAATTGAAAGCATGATAAAACCCAAGCATCTCCATTCCTGTTGATGTCAACGGAATTGGAACCTGAAAATGCAAATTAAGAATACAAAAATTGAAAATCCATACCCTTTATGTCATCCACAGAAACAAATGATGGATATAAAAGCACCACAGCTTCAATAAGTTTGGATTTCGCGAGTTCAGTAACAACCTTAGCTGACAAAAGGAAGTAAACATGTTACATTGTGTGAGTTCAATTTAAGCTTAGTTGCATTTCGAACA
This sequence comes from Vicia villosa, assembly GCF_029867415.1. Taxonomy (NCBI): domain Eukaryota; kingdom Viridiplantae; phylum Streptophyta; class Magnoliopsida; order Fabales; family Fabaceae; genus Vicia; species Vicia villosa. Next base: position 241,315 of record NW_026706187.1, on the reverse strand, counting down.
TTAAGCAAAGGAAGATATACAAAAATGATTAGAATGAGTAGCACTCACCACCCCAACAAAATCCAGCAGCCCCGACAGATGCAACACCTTTACTTTTTATGGCTTCAATTATGAGTTTTGCATCTTCAAAATATTTGTCCTAATAATATAATAACAATAGGTATGCATCAGGGAATGACGATTTATAGATATAATTTGAGACAAATTCTAATGTTTAATCAACAATTCAAAAATGCCAACAAAGGTGAGAGGAATCGACACAAAAATTACATAAACAAGACATCTGAATTTTGTCATTTACCTTCCAAAGTCTGTTTTGTTTTTACTTATCAAAGAAAAAAACCATAAACAATCAAGAATCGTTAATTAAGAACTAACCTTTAACAGAAATCCTTCTCTCAAATTCACCTCATAACAACCTCTAACAGAAATCATTCCCTTTACCCCATATCTTTCGATCCAATCTTCATTCAACCTTATCTTCATTCAACCTTTCGCCATAACCGTTTTTCTTTAACCTTCAGTCACCATTCATCAATCTACAGAAGAAAAAGAAAACGGCATCACCTCTTCATCTTCTTCAATCGATCCTTCAAGTCTTCACAAACCTAGAAGGAACCTTCAACCCGCATCAACTCCATCCACGTATCAACAACTGGAACAAAGACGGAAAACACAGAAGAGGATTCAAACTCAGAAGCAAAAGAGGAGGAAATTTGATATGGAGAAAACGAAGCGTAAAAGTCAAAGACGTACCTGAGTGGTGACCTTCGTACCGAGAGAGAGCCTGGGATTTGAGGAGAGAGAGATTGAGAACGCGTGGAGACCAGAGATAGAAGAGAGTCGAGATGAGAGGTGATAATTCGTATGTTCACGGTGGCTGTGTGGTGATGTCGGCGCCGTTGCTGCTTCACGATCGTGAGAGGGAGAAGAGAAGAATCCCAAAGTCACTTAACCCTAATCCCATTTTATGTTTATTTGTTTTAGTTTTTTTTTCTTTTTAATCTTAAAAAATAAAATAAAATATAAAACAAGAGAAAGAGGGAAACGAAAAGAAAAGAGGGAAAACATGGCGGGCACTCAATTTTTGGATTTGAGCCACAAGTTTAAGTCAAAATTATAAGGCCGCTGTTTTTCTTTGCGGCTTAAAATATCCGCAGTTCTTTAACCGTGGCAATTGAAGTAAAGGCCACAGTTTCATACTCCGGATTCAATATTTTATAACATAATTCTACGCTTTGATAACTATGGCCAAATCATATATGTGGCCACAGTTTCCCAAACTTTCCTCCATCAACCGATCAACAACTTTTCACATCTTTTCAACCTTCTTTCTAGTTTTTTAAAACTTTTTTGGCCAATGATGACACCTGAGGCCTCCTTTTTTTAAAATGATTTTACAACCTTTTTACAACCAGTTTTATTTTTTATATTTAATTTTAAACCAAATGATGAAGATTCTGATGGTACCTTTTAAAAAAGAAATTTTACATTGACAAAAACTCCACAATTCATACAATGTCTATTCGCACGTATATAAATTTTTACCTTCATCTTATTTGGTTTTTGACTTGAACAAACACTAACAAATTTCTAAATCAGATTATTTTCTTTTCAATTAATAATGTCCCTCATATTACATTGTAAATACTCACACATATTATCAATGTTTTTTTTAACCTATACACATAAAAAAAAATATAATATTTTTATTAACATAAAACTGTATTCGTGATATATAAGATTTTGGTTTGTTTGTTTTTTTTATGTAGAATGTTTTCCCTCTTGATTGCATCATACCCGAGTTTTTACGCAACTTATCAACACCATCAAAAAAACCAATTCATATCCTTTGTTTTTGCAGAAGGATGGAGAAAGCTAATCACATTCGAGAACCTCAGACGCCGCTCAATCACCGAGTCACTCAATACGACAACGACGTCTCATACAAAAGCCAGATCAACGACACAGAAATTTTAATTCGAAATTAAATCCAAACAGAGAAGAAAAATCAGACTGAAAGACAACAGAAGTGGAAGAAATAAAGACAAATCACAAGTTGTCGTGGCCGACATCTCCGACTAGCTTCAAGTCGCGGCAGCCTCTGGTCAGTAATTGACACAAAGGAGCTCATCAATACGCACGAAGAGCTCCGACTGGAACTAAACTCGCCATCACGGTTAATTCTCTTCTATGGATCTTGTGTTTGCTTGTTGTTGTTTTGCGCGCAAATTATGTTATCTATACCGATTCGGTGAGGATGCTGAGATTTTAATATATGTTTTATCTGGTTCATTGTTATTGTGATACGCTTCTCTGATTTGTGTTGGAAAGGAGAGGTTGTTGTTGTTATGTTCATAGAGTGAAGCGAGAGTTTTTGCTCTGTTTGGAGGGAGAAGATGAAGAACAGAAGCAAAGGTGAGAGGTGTGAGGGAATAGAAGCAGGTGGGGCGGATTGTTTCAACAGATTCTACGTTTTTCTTGCCTTCAGTTTCCATTTGGGCTTAGGGTGAATATTTAAAGGCCCAAACCTGTGTTTTCGGTCCATTCCCTCCCATATGGCCATATTAATTTCATAATATTAACAAAAATATAAATATTTAAATATTTCATTTTTATTAAAAACTCAATATATATATTAGTTTTATTTTCACATTAAAAATACCAAAAATATTGTTTCTGTTATTTGTTAGAATTTAATATAGATTTTTTTATCAATATTTGTTTATTATTTTTCACTATTTTTTTTTTCATTTATAATTTTCTACATTCGTTCTAACATTTTCTTGATTTTTATGAGGTACTACACTTGAAGTTCTTGACTATTGTGGACGTTTGCGAGTTCTATCTTTGTTCAGTTACCATTTTATTGTTTTTTTAAATTATGTATTTGCTTCTGGTTTGTAATAGTTAATTAAGACTTTTTACTTTTCGCGCTTTATTTTTCCGACAGGTTTTGATTGTAATCCCCCGCTCCCAAAGCCATGTAATAGCTTAGGACCTTTACTTTCCGCACCTTATAACTGCTTAGATGTATGGCTAGTAGGATTGTATGGCAAGATTAACTAATTGAACATAACTCACTAATTCAAGATTAAATAATTGAAAACAACACACTCCTTTTATACTGTTCACACACTCACCTCTAGGGTACTCTCTTCTTGGTTGCCTTACGAATAAAAATGGTCGTGACCCTCGAATATAGAGGTATCCAATAGCAAATGTCCCTCGACTCAGAAATCATCACAAAGATCATAGTCCCTCGATGTTGCCTACGAATATATGATCTCGTCCCTCGATTGTTGCCTACGAAAGTGATGATTGTCCCTTCGAATTTTCTAAAGGTACCTCTACCATGTTGCCTTCTATGACCATCCGATGACCCTTCGATGTCCCGTACACGTCCAATAGATAGGACTACTTACCCACAAATGGTATGGTTAGTCCTATCCCTTAAGTGAAAGTCGAAAGTATAGGAAAGACCAAACATAGGGTAAGTAGCCGTTAGTTTGCTTGCTCAATATAAAATGCTTTTCACACCCTATTTTTCAACATTGTCTCTTCATACATTTTTCAAATCAAACTGTTTCTCAAAACACACACACACACACTTGCTTTTTCAAGCTTTTCAAACAAAACAAAACGAGCTAAGCAAACTAAGAGCCCGTAGATAACTACGGATGAAAAGGATGCTAACACCTTCCCTTTTCATAACTTACCCCCCGAACTCAAATCTTTTCTTAAAGGTCTTTCCTGTACTTTTATACCTTTCCTAATAATTGGACAAAATAAAAGTCGGTGGCGACTCTTGCTCACCGCAACATTGATTGCTAAAATAAAGTCAGTTCTCCCACCGAGTTACACCCTTCATGTTGCAGACACTAACTACACCGAACATGTAGAGATCAACATGGTGGAAATGGTCAAGGCCAAAGACAGTGAAGCCAAAGAAGTTGAAGGATTTGTTTTAGTTGGAAAGCAGACTACTAAAAGCCTAACTAACAATTTTTCCTTCGACACTTCTATCGAAGGTTTGTCTGCAAGAGATGTTGAACCAAAGTCTACTGAAGGCCTTCTAGGAGAAATAACTGAGGCTACTGAAGGCCTTAGGGTGAAGTTTGATAAGGTAAGGATTGCTAAAGGTCCTGCCTTAGGAGTTAACATGGTAGATTTAAACCAACCTACGCCAAAAATGGAAGAAGTAGAAAGGTGTCTTAGATTGGAGAAAGAGAAGATGAGTTGTGGCTACCCAAAAGCTAATGACAGTCTGCATGAATATTTGTGGAGATGCCACAAGAAGAACTCTGAAATGCTGGTGTGCCCCAGATGCAACATTGTTCTGAATCGAAGGGTTGCTAAAGCCTATGAGATAAATCAACGTACTAAGACCCAGGGCAATTAGAGACAAGAGAGCCAACTGATGAAAGTCTACCCAAGGTCAGGGGAAAGTCTTCTAGGTTTCCTGGTGCGCTGCTACAAGGCTGAAACAGAATGTCAGATCTGTCCTAGATGTGGGGCAGTATATGATAGGGAAATAGTTGAAACGTTCGAAAGGATTCCTTTCACTGATGGATGGGACTACCGAGGAGGTAACCCCGACATGTATATTTTCGACAAAAGGGGGATTCCTAGGAGGCAAGATATCCCCCATCCCAAGGCAAGGAAAGTCACCTTGAAACTCCTTATTGAAGAGAATTGGCGTCGAAGGACATGGGAGAGTCTAGTAGTAGCAAGTTCCCTTTCAGGGCTGCGAGCTCAGGTAAACCACTTGTGGTTCAAATGTTGTTTACTTCAGAAAAACAGGTTATTTAGTGGGAAGGTGCAGGGAAACCCAATAAAAGAATAAGAGATGCTGACTGATGATTTTGAGTCTGACGGAGTTTCATCTATGAATATAAATTGCAATGTAGTATCAGTTTTGCCTCATGAATATAACCAGGAAACATAAATAGAAGACTACGAGGAAGCTGATGAGGAAGAAATTGCGAAAAACACGCGTTCTTCGAAAAGCCTGACCAAGGCATGAAAGGGCACCTGGAACCCTTGTATATTAGAGCCAGGGTCGTATGGATAAATAAAGTTCCGGTATATGGGGGAGCATCTGTTAATTTAATGCCCCAGTTTATGCTAAAGAGGATTGGCATGTTCGACACGGATGTGAAACCACACGACATGGTCCTTTCAAATTATGAAGGAAAGATTAGGCACACCTTGGGAGTAATACAAGTGAATTTGACAGTTGGTTCAATCACAAGGCCAACAATGTTCATGGTTATCCCAGCAAAGGCAAACTATAATATTTTTCTTGGTAGAGAGTGGATACATGGGATAGGAGTTGTCCCTTCAACCATGCATCAAAGGCTGTCTATCTGGAGAGAGCATGGCACAATGGAGAGTATTGAAGTGGACCAGAGCTACTACATGGTAGAAGTAAATCAAGTTGATAGGAGAAACTTTGACAGAAACTTGGCCAACATAGGGCCATGTCATCCAGCAAAAGATGCTTACTCACCTAGTAAGAGTTCCCTTTATTACTTGACTCTCCACCCTGTGAATACAAGATCACACTCACAAAGATGTTTTTGATTCATGGCAAACTCAACAAGCATACAAGCAACAAGGTACAAGCAGAAGAACTCAAAGAAAAGCAAGCATTGGTCACTCATAACAGAGCAGGTCGACCTACTATGCATACAGGTCGACTCAACACAAGCAAAATAAGAGGAACTCAGAAAAACAGCAGTCAGGTCGACCTACTCCCAACACAGGTCGACCTAAAATGAAGAAATTTACATATCATTCTGCTAGGTCGACCTACACAACAACTAGGTCGACCTAATCTGAGGAAATGTCACCAAAACGCATCTGAAGTGGATTCTGGTCGACCTACTTCTTTAACAGGTCGACCTAACTGGGAGCAAAATCATTTAAAGTTAATGCAGCTCTGTTAGGTCGACCTAAGCACCACAAGAGGTCGACCTAATTGATCAAAAATGCCAAAATTTCTGTTCTTCTCTGCTCCAACTGATAAGCTCTCATATATATTGTCCAAGGTTCAATTATTGAAGGTAACACCAACGACTGAAAGATACACAAAGGCTTCTCATCTTCGTTCTTCGTCATCTCCAACACAATTACACATAATCATTCTTGCGTTGAGGGTTAGTGATCGAGTTCGATAACGTCCATGGAACGGAATTGAAGATTCCTAGTGGGTGAAGATTTGTGGGGTTTTTGGTGAATAAAATCCGAGGGTTTTGTCCTCCAAGATAGGTGTTTCTTGGGGGTTTTTATCAAGAGGTTTCATCGAGGATCCATCTGAGTGTGAAGATTGAAGAACAAGGGTTCAAGGCAATTCAAGACACTGCAGAAAAGGGATCAAGTGAAGCTCTTGGATCACCTTGATCTGGCTCAAGATTAAGGGGGAAGAAGATTCAAAGGATCGACAAATTCGGTTTATTGTTTATCGCTTTGTTTTCTTCTTTGTATAAACTGCTTTCAACATTAATGGAAGATTTCCCAATTTCAATTTGGAATTGGGGGCAGACGTAGTCGTAGCGAGGACGATCGACGAACTGCCTGAACAAATATCGTGTTCTTGTCGCTTTTATCCTTTCATTTACGTTCTGTTCATATTTGGTCATAATTGCAAAATTGATTAACGATTCAAGTGTTAAAATTGTGAATTAAGGTTCTGCATAAACAACACAATTCACCACATCTTGAATCATCATCAATTTGAAAATTATCACCAAGTGTTTGTCTTTTTGCTTATTCCATTATTACTGCATTGCAAACCAAAGTTTGTCAATTTAGAAGTTAATTGATCTTCAGCTGTGAAACTTATTGATTCGATAACATATCACTTCATCGCTAATCTCAATTATCTTGTGGTTTTGTCACATATACGACCCTTGCAATAACGGTCCGGAATAGACGCAAGTCGATTCAGAACCGCTTTCGCTTTAGTTCGAAATAATTCCAAAAAACTCTGTGAGATCTATTCACCCCCCCTCTAGATCCTCAGGCCAGCGTCTAACAAGTGGCATCAAGAGCTCTGGTTTATTCCGTGCTACGTGAAACACTTATTGGAAAGATGGCTTCCGGACCTAAAGGGGCTCACAATAGAGCTCCAGTTTTCAACGGTGAAAACTATGGCTATTGGAAGGATTGTATGTGTGTCCACATCAATGCAATTGATAGGAACATCTGGACAGCTATTTTCAATGGTCCTTTTCAGATCACCATGACAAATGCAGCTGGTGCAGTTGTTCCAAAACCAGAAAATACTTGGGATGCTGAAGATGAAAAGAGATATGCATACGATTGGAAAGCGAGAAACATTTTAATCTCAGCTCTAGGAGTTGATGAATACTATCGTGTTTCCCATTGTAGATCCGCTAAAGCTATGTGGGACACATTGCAAGTTGCCCACGAGGGAACGGATGATGTCAAACTAGCTAGGATCAATACGTTAACTCAAGAGTTCGAACTGTTCCACATGGAAGATGGTGAATCCATCGAAAACATGCAGAAGAGATTCGTTCACCTGAAAAATCGGTTAAATTCTCTTGATAGACCTGTTTCCAATGCAGTTGCTACTAACAAAATCTTAAGATGCTTGAACAAGGAATGGCAACCCAAGGTTACAGCAATAAAGGAAGCAAATGATCTAAACACCTTAGACATTACCACTCTCTTTGGTAAATTAGAGGAACATGAACAACACCTTAAATGCCTTGACATGCATGAGAAAAGGGCAAAGAAAGAAAAATGGAGCAAAACATTCTGACAAAGGCTTGATCAACTATAGAAAGCAATCAAACAAGTTCAAACAAGATGACAACAACAAAGGAAAGATCAAAGGCCCTTGCTTTAATTGTGGGAAAGCCGGTCACTACAAACCGGATTGTCCATACCTTAAGAAGGAAAAAGAGAAGAACCAAGGCAAAGGTCATAACAAATCTAAGAGAGCCTACATAGCATGGGAAAGTGACTCATCTAGTGAAAGCTCATCAAGCGATGAAGAAGAATCAGCAAACCTATGTTTCATGGCTCATCAACACAAGAAAAAGAAAGCTGTAAGTCATCTTAAACCTGAACTCGTAGATAAGGTATCTCATTCTCAACTAAAACTTGCTTTTGAAGAATTACATAGAGATGCAATTAAAGCTTTCAAACTTTTGGCCTTAAATAAGAAAATCTTTTCATATCTTGAATCAAAAGTTGAGAAAACCGAAAAGGATATGGAAGCTTTAAAACAATCTATGTTAGACATTCAAAAGGATAAAGTTGAAATAGATTCTACATCATGGTTTGGTTGTGAGACATGTCACATTTGGCAAAAAGAAGTAAGAGATCTAAAAGCCAAGTTAGACAAGGCTCTACAACCAAAAGTGACCTTTGCGGTTGATCCAAATAAGTTCAAAAGATCGTATACTCCTTTATATAGTAAATAAAATTTTGTACCAAAAGTATCAACTAGCGCAACAGCATATTCTCATCATATTACCTGTCATTATTGTTGCAAAAAGGGTCATACCATTGAAAAATGCAAATTTAGGAGAATTTTAGTTCCTAAAGGAGTATTTCAATGGTTGCCTAAGTGCAACAAATTGTGTACTCACTACCAAGGACCCAATGAAAATTGGGGACCTCCCTCTCTAAATTAATCTTGCAGGAAAAGTGTCTTGACATTGCCGAAAGGTTGTGGTTCCTTGATAGCGGATGTTCAAGACACATGACGGGAGACCTATCTCTTTTCGTTGAGTTTCAAGCAAAGAAAAAGGGGTATGTCACCTATGGAGATAACAATCGGGGAGCCATACTTGGTAAAGGAAGTGTAGGTAACCCTTCTACCACTACTATAACTGATGTGCTGCTAGTAGAAGACCTTAAACATAATCTTTTAAGTATAAGTCAATTGTGTGACAAAGATTTTAAAGTAATGCTTACAAATTCTGGCTGCACAATAGAACATACTAAGAAAAGAGACATTATGTTTAAGGGCTTAAGAGTAAACAACATCTACATGCTAAACTTGGATGAGGTATCTAAGTCTAGTACCAAGTGTCTAATTGCTCTAGGCGAAGACTCATGGCTTTGGCATAGACGTCTCGCCCACATAAATTTTGACTTACTTAATAAAGTTGTCACAAAAGATTTAGTAATCGGCTTACCTAAAATGAAGTTTTCAAAAGATCATCTATGTGATGCTTGTCAAAAGGGAAAGCAAACAAAAATTTCTTTTAAATCAAAGAACGTGGTTTCAACATCACGCCCTCTTGAAGTACTTCACATGGATCTCTTTGGCCCTTCAAGGACTAAAAGCATAGGTGGAAACACCTATGGTTTTGTCATTGTAGATGATTACTCTAGATTTTGTTGGACAATCTTTCTACCTAGTAAGGATCAAACTTTTCCAGCTTTCACACAATTTGCAAGATTATGTCAAAATAAAATGAACAACAAAATAGTTGCAATTCGAAGTGATCACGGTGGAGAGTTTGAAAACTATCTTTTTGAAAAATAATGTGATAAACATGGAATTGAGCATAACTTTTCAGCTCCTAGAACACCTCAACAAAACGGAGTGGTTGAACGTAAAAATCGGGTTCTAGAGGAGCTGGCAAGAACAATGCTAAATGAGGGTAATCTACCCAAGTATTTCTGGGCTGACGCGATTAGCACCGCATGTTATGTTTTGAATAGGATAATAATACGTCCTATACTGAACAAAACTACCTCTGAATTACTAAAAGGTAGAAAACCAAATGTATCTCATCTCCATGTATTCGGTTGCAAGTGTTTTGTCTTGAACAATGGTAAGGATAATCTTGGTAAATTCGATGCTAAAGCTGATGAGGGAATATTCCTTGGTTACTCACAATCTAGCAAAGCATATCGGGTATATAATAAGAGATTACTTATAGTAGAAGATCAGTACACGTGTCTTTTGATGAATCTTATACAAAATACGTCGAGAAAGGTCTTTCGTTTAATGGTGCAGGTCCATCCACTGAAGACATTGTCAAAGATAAGGAAGACGAGAATGAAAGTATTGTAAAGAAAGATGCTGAGAAAGAGAAAGATGAGTCTCATGATGAAAATGAAAAGGAAAGCATCTCAAACAATGAAGAACTTCCTAAGGCCTGGACAAATGTGAAAGACCATCCAATTGACAATATAATAGGAGACATCTCAAGGGGCGTTACAACATGCTCAAAGATAAGTAACTTCTGTCATCATTTTGCTTTTGTTTCACAAGTTGAGCCGAAAAACGCTAAGGATGCATTACTTGATGAGCATTGGCTAATGGCCATGCAAGAAGAATTAAACCAATTTAAACGGAATGATGTTTGGGACTTAGTCCCTCATCCGGGAGATCATCAAGTAATAGGCACTAGATGGGTTTTTCGTAACAAACTTGATGAAAACGGCGTTATTACTAGAAACAAAGCTAGATTAGTTGCCCAAGGTTACAATCAAGAGGAAGGTATTGATTATGAAGAGACATACGCTCCTGTAGCACGTATCGAAGCTATTCGTCTCTTACTTGCTTATGCGTGTTCTAAAGACTTCAAACTATTCCAAATGGATGTTAAAAGTGCCTTTCTAAATGGCTATATAAATGAAGAAGTCTATGTTGCTCAGCCACCCGGCTTTGAGAATTACATGTATCCAACTCATGTTTATAAGCTGAAACATGCTCTATACGGTCTTAAACAAGCCCCTCGGGCTTGGTACGAACGTTTGAGCAAATTTCTTCTTAGTCAAGGGTACTCTAGGGGTAAAGTTGACACTAGAGTAAAAGTCCTGTCTTACACTCACGAACCAAGCATATTGAAATAAGACATCACTTCCTACGAGATCATGTAGAGAAAGGAGACGTTACATTTGAACATGTAGAAAGCAAGAAGCAACTAGCTGACATCTTCACCAAACCTCTAGCAACGGAGCAATACTTCAACAATCGTAGGGAATTAGGGATACTCGATATCTCTAATTTGGGCTAATTACGTTTGTTCTCTCTTAATGTTATTCCTTTACTTTATATCTATATTTTTCTGCTAACATTTCTCTTAGCGTAAAGGTAGTTGATTATCAAGCCAGGCGTCATTCCACATTGACTAAAGGCTGCCACTAAAGTTGACACCTACATATTGAGAAAGCGGTAACGTAACTGTTGTTCACTTCCAAAAATATTATTGATACTATAATATGCTATCAATTAACATGCTTATAGTGACTTCATACATATATCTCTCTTGCTCATGTATGTGTTTCATCTTTAATGTACCTTTAAACATATTTGGCTCTCATGCTATCACTATCTACCTTTTATCTACTATACTATGAATGCTAGCGGTTTATCTATGTTTCTCTCGTTACTCTCCTCTTCTGTTTTTCGTGTATCTCTTTTGGTGTTGTCAAAGGGGGAGATAGATGCTGAGTGTACGGGGGAGCTCAGCTGAGTGAATAGTTGCTGAGTGTACGGGGGAGCTTTTACCACTTATTGCCAAAGCTTCTACTACCGGTTTGCCATCATCAAAAAGGGGGAGTATGTGAATACAAGATCACACTCACAAAGATGTTTTTGATTCATGGCAAACTCAACAAGCATACAAGCAACAAGGTACAAGCAGAAGAACTCAAAGAAAAGCAAGCATTGGTCACTCATAACAGAGCAGGTCGACCTACTATGCATACAGGTCGACTCAACACAAGCAAAATAAGAGGAACTCATAAAAACAGCAGTCAGGTCGACCTACTCCCAACACGGGTCGACCTAAAATGAAGAAATTTACATATCATTCTGCTAGGTCGACCTACACAACAACTAGGTCGACCTAATCTGAGGAAATGTCACCAAAACGCATCTGAAGTGGATTCTGGTCGACCTACTTCTTTAACAGGTCGACCTAACTGGGAGCAAAATCATTTAAAGTTAATGCAGCTCTGTTAGGTCGACCTAAGCACCACAAGAGGTCGACCTAATTGATCAAAAATGCCAAAATTTCTGTTCTTCTCTGCTCCAACTGATAAGCTCTCATATATATTGTCCAAGGTTCAATTATTGAAGGTAACACCAACGACTGAAAGATACACAAAGGCTTCTCATCTCCGTTCTTCGTCATCTCCAACACAATTACACATAATCATTCTTGCGTTGAGGGTTAGTGATCGAGTTCGATAACGTCCATGGAACGGAATTGAAGATTCCTAGTGGGTGAAGATTTGTGGGGTTTTTGGTGAATAAAATCCGAGGGTTTTTTCCTCCAAGATAGGTGTTTCTTGGGGGTTTTTATCAAGAGGTTTCATCGAGGATCCATCTGAGTGTGAAGATTGAAGAACAAGGGTTCAAGGCAATTCAAGACACTGCAGAAAAGGGATCAAGTGAAGCTCTTGGATCACCTTGATCTGGCTCAAGATTAAGGGGGAAGAAGATTCAAAGGATCGACAAATTCGGTTTATTGTTTATCGCTTTGTTTTCTTCTTTGTATAAACTGCTTTCAACATTAATGGAAGATTTCCCAATTTCAATTTGGAATTGGGGGCAGACGTAGTCGTAGCGAGGACGATCGACGAACTGCCTGAACAAATATCGTGTTCTTGTCGCTTTTATCCTTTCATTTACGTTCTGTTCATATTTGGTCATAATTGCAAAATTGATTAACGATTCAAGTGTTAAAATTGTGAATTAAGGTTCTGCATAAACAACACAATTCACCACATCTTGAATCATCATCAATTTGAACATTATCACCAAGTGTTTGTCTTTTTGCTTATTCCATTATTACTGCATTGCAAACCAAAGTTTGTCAATTTAGAAGTTAATTGATCTTCAGCTGTGAAACGTATTGATTCGATAACATATCACTTCATCGCTAATCTCAATTATCTTGTGGTTTTGTCACATATACGACCCTTGCAATAACGGTCCGGAATAGACGCAAGTCGATTCAGAACCGCTTTCGCTTTAGTTCGAAATAATTCCAAAAAACTCTGTGAGATCTATTCACCCCCCCTCTAGATCCTCAGGCCAGCGTCTAACACACCCAAATGGTTTTCAATGGAACAAGGAAATTATGGGAGAAGAAGAGGATGTTGAAGGATCATCTGAGATACGGCCAACTGGTTGGGACGAAGACATCGATTATGTCTGAGTCTTCATTCTTCGAAAAGATTTTGGCTTATGTGGTCGAGAACAAAAGAAAAGTGACTCTCGAAGCCGAAGTGGCAAACATGCCTGTCGAAGCCACAAGTGACAGATTACATACAGCAGGACCTGGAGAGCATCTCATTCCAAAACCTCTTGACGAATAGGTACCAGTCGAACAAATGGGCCAGAGGTTAGATGCTATCTATGATGAGGAGACTCTGGGGTTCGAAAAAGATCCAGTGGCGTCGAGCGCAAAGATGCTAGCACAAGACCCCCTTGAAGAAATAAATCTTGGAGATGGGAACTTGAAAAGAGTCACATACATCAGCGCTAAACTGGAGCCAAAGGTAAAAGCAAAAGTCATTGAGTTGCTGAAAGAAAATAAAGATTGCTTCGCCTAGGATTATCGCTGTTGTGTGATTGAAAGGAAGTGAGAAGGGTCTCATATCTAGGAGAATCTTAGATAGAAATATCACGGGTAGTGATCAGGTGCAAAGTTTGTAAAACTAGAGGTTGTTTAGAACTTCAAACTAATACTATTATAGCAAATTTCATTCCTGGCTTTGATGCTCCCATATGTAGGTGACGTTGCATCGAACTGGGTTAACAATTGACATGTGTTATTTACTTAATGCAACATACTTTAAATTGTTAATTATTACTGGTGTTGTTACGATGTCGTGACATTTCATTCAATTTTCTGAAAGTCCTGACATCGTATATGACATATGTTTTCTAAGTGTCAGAATTTCACAAACATACACTAAGAATCTTTCTAATTATAAAGCCAGATTTGAGAAAAAGTAACAAGGAGGCCGATTCAAATCAGCAAAAAAATATATAGATTTATGTTAATAAATCTGAATAGACAAAAATAATCATTCAATAAATCTGAATAGACAAAAAATAAGATGTGTTGGGTGGAAAGAATAAAAATATTTTAATCGGAAGGATTTGTTTTTATTCGTAACCTCACTCTCTTAATTTAGAGAAACTTAACATTTTTATTAGAGAATTTTAGAAGGCTTGAACAAATTGTTCCAATATAATTTTTATTTTTATAATATTTAAAAATTAAAAATATATTAATAAAAATTATTTTATCATTCTAAACAAAAAAAAATTTAAAAAAAAATACTGAAAATTTCTCTATTTAAAAAAACAAATTGAAAGCCCTCCTTCTTCACCCTTCCTAACTCCATATCAAAGGATTCAAAGCCTAAATGAATTGTATTTTATTTGGTTGTGGATAGATCAGTAAGCAATCTATAAGCGTCCAATAAGGCAACTGACAGTGACGAGTTGTCTGTTTCAATTGAATTTGTAATTTTGTGTACGGAAAGAAAGTTGCAAACTAATTTCGCAAGATTCCCCGATCATTGAAAAACCTAACTTTACCATTTATTTTTTCAACCAAATCAAATCAAACTTAAATAAAAAATTCTCACTTTTACATGTCAAACATATTTTCAAGAATAAAACTAGTTTAGTGAATCATATTTTCAAGAACATCAAACTAGAAAGTCCTCTTGACCTAAAATTGAATTTATATTCACATCAGAATCAAAACAAGAGACAACTCCAAACACATCTTTGATTCTATAACGAAAAAAAAGTTATTAAAAATAAATCCATAATTAAAAAAAAGTTAAAATTTCAAACCCAGCTAACTGCAATCCATCTCTGTGTTAAGCCAATTCAAAATTGGATCAATCCATACAAAAATCCATAGTAGTGGATAGGGCTGTTATCGGTCCGGTTCGGTCCGGATAATTGATATCCCGATTCATGGACCGAAAACTTATCCGGGTAAACCGGGACCGGTCCAGCACAGTGATGGATAAATTTTTGGACCGAAACCGATCCAACAATTTCGGGTAACCGAAGACCGAACTGAATTAGATCTTTTTTAATAAAATAACCGAAACCGGACCGTTGTTGTTGATCGGGTAACCGGACCACCCGATACACAAAAAAAATTAATGAAATTTCATGTTTATTTATGGGTTTCCAAACTGTACATGAAATGAAACTAATGATTTTACATATGAAATTAACAACCAGCAGCATTTCATAATCACTTATATAATATTCCAACTTATATAATATACCAAGACAAATATTAATGTTTTGATAAGAGGCTACCAAAGATAATTGTATCAAAAATACATGAGGTTTCAAAATGACAACCAGCAGCAGCATTTCAAAATGATAAGTCAAAATAAACTCAAAAGATCATTACATTTCATAATGCCTCAGAACAATCTCATCATTGGCATTGTATTCAAGTTGCAGCAGCAGTAGATGAAACACCCAAATCTTCACCAAAATGATATGTCAAAGGTTCATCTTGTGACTCCTCAAGCTACAACACAAATTTGAAAAGTATTAGTTAAGATAGAATAATAATAAACATGTATTAGTTAGAATTGAAAGAAGACATGAAAAATAAACTTACAATAGAAGCAGTGCACCCCTTCTTTATTCCATATTTCTCCTTCACCCAATCACCTCCACAAAGCACCATTTCAACTGTCTTAGTTTTCATAGAAGATCTTTTCGGATCAATAATCCTTTTCCCAGCACTAAAAGTTGCTTCTGAAGCAACAGTAGTAACTGGAACAGTTAGGATATCCTTTGCCAATTTACTAAGAACAGGATATTTGGCCTCATTTCCCATCCACCAAGTTAAAACATCAAATTTAGCATTAGGGGGAACTTTCAAAGGAGGCTCCTCAAAATATAATTCAAGGTCAGATTTGGAATTATTACCCACAACAGTTTCTAAAAACATTTCAAAGTTCCTCCTTCCCAATCCAGAAGTAGATCCTACTTCTGGAGATTCAGATGCAGCAGTAGGGGTAGTTGCATCATTGGTTCCATAGGAATCTTGATACAATTGGAAGAGGGTACTTAAATTTTCAGACAACTGTTGTTGATATGTATCTGATTGAGTGGGATTTGGATACAAAAAGGGGTATACCCATTTGATGAAGATCATCTTATACCTATTGCATAAAATAAAGTATAAGGTAACAACAATGGCCTCAGAATAATTCATTAGGAAAGGCAACATTAACAATTAATGACCTCAGAATTATTGTTCATCATTGGCAGCATTAACAATTAATGAGGTAACAGAATAGGCCACAACCCCAACTAAAGTCACCAAGAGGTAACAGAATAGGCCTCAGAATCTTGAATTCTAATAATGCAGATCAAGAAAACATGTCATCATAGGCACTATTAAACCACAACTAGCAAGGCAACTTAAATGAGAAAATAGGCACTATTAAGTCACAACTCACTAATATGCATATCAACAAAACAATCCATCATAGGCCTCAGGTAATCATAATTCATACAATTCAAGAAAAGATTTCATCATAGGCACTATTAAATCACAAGTCCACAACCAGCAAGGCAACTTAAATGAGCCTATCAAGAACAGGATTACAGGATCCATCATATGCCTCAGGTAATCATAAATAATTCATACAATTCAAGAAAAGATTACATCATAGGCAGGCAGTAGGCACTATTAAACCACAACCAGCAGCAAGGCAACTTAATAAGACACAATTAAGTCACAACTCACTACTATACATATCAATAACAGGATACCAATCATGCATCAGATAATAATCATTCATATCAAGATCAGAGAATAATAATCATGCCTCAGATAATAATCATACATCATCGGCTAAGATGTTCATACCTTGGATCAAGAACTGCACCAATAGAAATCAATGTATTAGACTCTGACCAATACTTGTCATATTTCAACTTCATTTCACTAGCAAGGGCCTGCAACTGAGGATTATGTGAGATTCTTGAAGGATTATCAAGTAAAACCTTCACTCTGTAAAGCTCAGACAAAAACAGATTAGCAGTAGGGTAAGATGTGCCACTAATAATTGATGTCACATCAGCAAAAACCTCCAAAAACTTGCAAATATCATGAACATCTTCCCAATCATTTGCATCAGGCAAAAAACTGAGAAATGCACCATTTTCCTCAGCATATCTAGGCCACACTTCTCTGTAATGGTATGCAGTAGACAACATCAACCAAGTTGAGTTCCACCTAGTCTTTGTATCCAACACTTGCATTCTGCCTTCAAGTTGCAACTCATCAACAATCTTTTTGAATGATTTGCATCTTGTTTCAGAATTGAGCAAGTATTTGACACCATTTCTTATCTTATCAACAGACACCTTAATCATATCAAGCCCATCCTGCACCAACAGATTTAAGATGTGTGCACAACACCTTACATGAAATAACTTACCACCTAAGGGTAAATTTCTCCTACCAGAATAATCCCTCTTCAACCTAGCAATGCAATTATCATTGGCACTGGCATTATCAACAGAAATAGATGCTACCTTATCCCTTATTCCCCAATCATCCATTACCTTTATCAATTCCCTGCACAAAACCTCTCCAGAATGTGGTGGTGGCACATTCTTAAAAGATAAAACTCTTTTATGAAGCTGCCATTTTGAATCAATGAAATGACCAGTCACAGTCATATACTCATATAGCCTATCCTCTATTCACCAGACCACCACAAGTCAGTGGTGAGACTGACCCTATTAATCAAAGCCATAGACCTTTTCATTTTAATTCTCTCAGCCTCATAAAATGTCTCACAATCAAACTTAACCTGTTGCCTAGTAATCTTTTTGTACCATGGATAAATCTCTTTTAGAAACTCATTAAAAATAACACCTTCCATAACAGAAAAAGGAAATTCATGACCTAGAATCATGTGTGCTGCAATTTCTCTAACCCTAGCATGATTATATGTCCAAGTAGCTAAACTAGGAGTATTATCACCTATGTTTAATCTAGACTGAGCAAACTCTTTCTCATTATTTCCTTTCAACCTTAACCTTCTCTGAATACAAGCATCTAAATGTTTCTTACCATTGGAGGTACTCTTCCACTTTGAATCATATGTGTAAAGCTTTCCACACCATCTGCACTTCCACTTCTTAATGCCATCTGGACCTACAATCAACACCATTTCAGAATGAACAGCGGATTTTTTGGGACGAGGAGCTCTACCATCAGCATTTCTCTGACTCTGGGAACTCTGAGCTTGGGCAACTTGAGGGGTTGAAGCATCAGTGTTTGTGTTTGTAGTATTTTGAGTAGGGGTCTGAGTAGTAGTATTATCAGTGGGGTTGGTTTGAGTAGTTGTATCACTCGGAACTGGAACCTCCATATCCATCAACTCACCAATCTCTAAATTACCTCCATCCGTTGTCTCCTCTTCCCCGATGTCACCAAGCAACAACTCAATATCAATAAGATCATCCACCATTGTTGGAGGAGTCAATGATGAATCTTGAAACGACATGGAAGAAAATACAAAGAATTAAACAATAATATAATAGTAAACTGTAACAAAAGTCAACAACAGAAGCCCAACTTTATTTAGAACAGTATAAGAAAACCTAATCGAGCTTTATTATCATTTATGAATCAAAAAAACTCAGTATAAGAAAACCCTAACGATTTATTAATCCTAATCAAACTTGAAAATTGAAATAGGCAAAACTTAGGTCAAAATTGTAACATGCATTTCATTTATAAAAAGTTTAGGTCAAAACAAATTAGGGCAAAACAGCAACATACTATAGAACGAAGCATCAAACCTAACATGCAAACATGGTAAATAGCATGAAATTTATGTGAAATATAACAATACAAAAAGATTGAATACATTACAGTTATACAAAGAAGATACTCCAAGATATCTCTCTGAAACAGATACACGAAATCACGATTCAAGAAGAAGTAAAAACAACAACTAGTGTGTGAGGATGAGGAGTTATCATCGGAGACAAGGAGGGGAAGAGGAGGCCGTCGGAGGTGGCTGAGGTAGAGACATGGGAGGAGGAGAGGAAGAGAGACACGTGAGTGAGAGAGGGAGGAGAGGACCAGAGGAGTCTAAGAGTGAATGAGAGAGAGGGAGTGGGAAAAAGTGAGAAAATGAAATGACAAGGCTATTTATATTTTTATTTTCGGTTACTCATTGGATACTTGGTCCGGTTCTTCATTTTGGATTCGGATATTTTTTTTATCCATTACCGTCCCATTCACTGTTTCGGTCGGTCCATTGGACCAGTTCCACCGGCCCCGATCCCGGTCCGATTCTCGGATCCGCATTCCCAAATACAGCCCTAGTAGTGGACTGTGCAATAGGCAATTGAGACGAAGCTTTCAAAAGTTAAAAATAAAACAAGTTGAAGATTTTTGAAAAGGTAAAATTCAAAAGTTAAAGTTAGAATCAATTCTAACAACTAAACACATCAAAATCTATTCTCTTATCCATCAAGAATAAATTTTAAGTGCTTCAATTGTAAAACAAACATTCCAGCTTCAAAACAAAGCCAAAAACTGATCAGCCATGAAATTGAAATTGAAAAATGAGTAAACTGCAATATAAAGAAAAAACTAATAGATCAACACCATCCATACCAATATTAATATCAAAATAAAATCATAGCCATAACATAATAAACCCTCAAGGAGTATCAATCCTCCAAAGAAGAACCTACCAAATGTAAAACGCCTAAAAAACTCAATCAAAACAAGAAAAATTAGGGTTTTGAAATTCGAACACTAGATCTAATGGAACAATCTCCATTTGTAATCCCAATCACATTCAGTAACCTGAAACACATTACTCAAAGAACTCCCATTCCCCGATTTCAGAGGAATCTGCAAATCACAACGAACTTTAGGTTTCGCTTTCCCTGACTTAAACAACCCCAATTTAAACCTCACATTCATCAAAATCTTCACGTCAATTCCATAAACTCCACTCTCCTTCTCTTTGTCGAAATCCGAAACCTGATCTGAACTCAACAGAATCACTTGTTCACCTTTGAAAACAGGATTCAAGAAATTCGTACTCTTATGATGCTGAAAGAATCCTCCTAGCGTTTGATTCCCAAACGCAACATCTTTATAAAACGCAACCGTTTCGATGCTATCGTAATAGACTCCGACTCTTCGGTTAGGGTTTCGGATGGTGATGTTGACGGCGAGATCGTAGTTGAGAGTGTTGTTTTTGGTGAAATTGAACTGAGAAAGGGAAGCATCGGTGGCGGTGAAGTGGATAACGTTAGGACGGACGATGAGCCAGGCGAGGAAGCCGAGGATGACGGCGATGATGATGATTGTGGTTAGGATTTTGCAGATGATGCTTAGGATGCAGTTGAAGATGCAGCCGCAACAGCCGCGGAAGCAGCCGCAGAGGCAGCTGCAGAAGCCGCAGGAGGAGTCGTTGCGGTGGCGACGGTGGGGTTGCGGCGGAGGGATGGAAGGGCCGTAGTAAGCGCCGTTGAGTTGATTTGACATGATTGAAGAGATTGAAGAGAAAAGCGATTATTTCAAAACGTTGGTAGAGTGAATTATTTATGTGAAAATTGAAAAATATATATTGAAATATATTAAACGGAAAAAGGGTATATAAGGAATTTCGGTTATTTTGTTGTAACGTTAGTGCTGTAATGTAGTGCGAAACGGAGTAACTAGATATGGTAGAACGTGTTGAGAATCGGAATGGATTTAACAGAATAAGCGCGTTAAGTGATAAATTTCAACTGAATACGAAACCACTTACTATATTTTTAGAGAAGAAAGAGGAAAAAGCGTGTTTGTTTTTAAAACAGATTTTGGATTATTTTGTTAAGATCTTAGGGGTTAAGAGAATAATGGGTTAATTAATTACAGTATGGTTTATAATAATAATCAAATTAATCAATCGTGGTTTTAAGCGTTATTGGCTATTGGGTTGGACCAATATTTGTGATGCAGAGAATGCAGAGGGATATAGATAGGGTCAAGGGAGTCATAAAAATACTTATAATAATAATTAGAATTTAATTTAATACTATATACAAGATTCGAATTGACCAATATGATGTAAACGTTCTTCAAGAGGACAAAAAGATTAATATAATAATATCTATATGCTTTTTAATGACTTTTTTTTTAATTATTTTCAAAATATCTAAAAACAATTAAAAAAGAAAACAAGATTAATTTCTATGTTTTCTTTTTCTATATGTTAAGTGTGTAATTTTATTTACAAATAAATTAAATTAAATTATACAATGTAGTTGTTTAAATTTTCACGTAAATTGTCTAAATTCAATTTTTCATTTTTATTAATATATTATTTTTCTAATGTGTATACTTAGTCGTTAAGTAATCTCATTTTTAAAATTTGTTAAGAAAATTAATTTTATTATTTTATAAAAAAAATTAATCAGCTCTATAAATTTTTATTAATTATTTGTTTATTTCTATTAAAAAAGACTTAAGTCATTTCATTAATAACAATATTTATGTTTTTTTTTTAAACAAATCAATTTGAATTAGAGGTAAAAAAAAAGCCTAGCACAAGAAAGGCTAGCTACAATATAAAGGAGTAAAGATCCTCTCCATTTCTCAAAAGAAATGAAGATGTCCATTACTATGGTTTTGATGTATAAATATGTACTTAATATTACAATTTTTAGAAATGCGTATCAATATATCTTTTATTTACACTAAAACTATAGTAATTGACACCTCTAAGAAATGGAGAGGATCCTTATTCAATATAAAGTACAAAGCAGAAAACGTCACCTGTTACACATACACCCAAACAATATGATGAAGCCACCAAATCTAAACTTACCGAATTCTCCAACTGCCAATACAATCCCAAGCAGACTACAAAACTTAAAAAACCATTGAAAAATCTCCCTGTACATCAGAAAAACAATGAAAAACAATTGCCATAAGTGAACTTTATGGACACGACTATCCGATACAAACAAATATACTCCTGCAATAAAACAAAACAAGCAGACAATCACACTGTGTTTACGGTGGAAATTCGTAAACAAGCGCTAGTCCTCCAAAAAAGTTATTATTCTGGTTGCTCGCAAGATCGACTAGATTGATCCTAGGACATAGTCTAAGTTTCGAGATTTTGATGTTTGTGTTGTGTTTATTCTTTGTTTATTCGTGGTTAATTTGTAAGTAAAAAGGAAATGTGTTTTAAAGGTGTAAAATAAAATACAGAAATGATAAAAGGTTTTGAATTTGAAAGGCAAAGAAAGTAAAAGGAATTTTAATGAAGATAAAGGTAACCTGGTAAAAGACTTTGTAATTCGATTGAAAATAAATGGTAACTCATACGTACATTTCTCAACACTCATTTCTCGATACACTTTGATACTTTGAGTATGATTGAGTTTTTGTACAGATTTGAACACACTAAAATCTAACGCTAAGATTCTAATATATACTAATTCGACCCTAACGGCCTTTTCCTAATGGAATGCCACATTTCTCGCTTGCATGCTCTTTGAACTCTAAGGCCTCCACGCATCCTTATTGGACAAAAAATCATTTAAATTTGAACCTTCTTTCGTTCGAGGCATCAAACTCAACCAACGTGGTCGTCGAAGCTTGTTCTCTACAAAGCTCCAAAATAATCTAAGTCTTTATCTTCATCTTCGAGGATATATTCTTCGATGGCACTTTGACAAGATAAAAACCTTTTTCAAACACTTGATACTTTGAATAGCCTTTATAAGCTGGACTTCATATTTCTTTTTGAAATATCTTCTCTTCGATACTCTTTACTTTGTCCGTTGAAATTCCCAGCTAATAAATTTCCCCAAATAAATGTCTATTTCGAAAATCTTGTAGCAATGGGCATTTCTTGCGAACTTCCAATTTTGACGCGTGGACCTTTCAAAGTCCTTTCAAACATGATGTCATGGTCATAATGACCAAATCTCTAAATGTCTCATTGAGACGAGCAGGAATATGCACAATGATCACCCCTATTATCTAGGAGTAAGGTGGTAAACTGTGTAATCGTCTGCACCTCTTCCCACATTTTTACATCTTTCCCACTATCTTCTCATAATTAAATTCTGCAGAAGCACAATTGTTGATTTTTCTTTCTATAAATACCACAATTGATTTATTTGAAAACTTTTCCAAACCTTCTGCATTCTCGGTCATCAAATTCTCTCTATTCTTCTCCACCAAACAAAACAGAAACTTCATCATCTTCCTAAATCTCTCAACAATGGCACCAAATGATTCTAAAGCCCATAAACAACAACAAGCATAGGAACTTATTCAACCTATCTTGAAGATTTCTCAGCCAACATTGGTGGGGAATCAAGAATTTATTCCAGAGCCTCCTCTCCTTGAGGAAAAACAAAGAATCTATGCTTCTCAGGTACTCATTCCCCAAACAATTTATGGAGAAACACATGCTTTTATGGGTCTAATTACTAACCCTACTGTAAATACTAGTCTTCTTTATGTGTTTTTTCCTGAGTACCATAGAACTAGGCCTCTATCTAGTAAGAAAAAGTTAGATGATAAAGGAAAACCTGTGATCGCCACAACCCCTAAAACCCAGAAAAATTAAGCGGCGTCTTCGCATGAAGCTTTGATTATGTATGAATTTCTAAATCTAGAATAAATGACTAATACTTTTAAAGTGTTTCGATCCATACCCTTAGCTAAGGACCCTGAGCCTTATTATGCTTGGTTGCAAAAGGTTAAGGCAAAGAAGTCTCTGTAAGGGCAATACACCTGTACCCATGTTTTAATGATGTCAAAACCTCATATTGATGTATGGGTTCATGAAAAACTTTGCTAGAGATTGGAAATCAGGAGCAAACCTCAAGAAATAGGTGTTTATGAAAATGCCTATAACATGCGTCGACTCTTGAATTGTCTGTGTCGACTCATGGAGCAAGCTTAAGCATTGCATCACCCTCGGAATAGCTCATGCCGACCCAATGGTCGGCTAAAAACTGGAAGAATGGAAATTTTAGTATGCGTCGACGTATGTCTTGCTATGTTCGATGCATGGCAACATCAAACATCCTTTCACCAACTTCGGGAGCGCTCACGCTGACCTCTGTGGTCGAATCACACTGGGAGTAAAAATTTCCTCAATTTGCATTGACGCATGCCCTTACAACGGTCGATGCATGGTCTAAGAAATTTGTCTCTTATCTGCCTCGGGAGAGCTCGCGCCGACTGGGCATTCTGTGACGGTCGAGCGCTCGCTGCTTATGACCAATTTTCTACTACACGTTATTCTCTTGAGCTGAGAGTTAACACATATATACACATTTATGTCATTTTTCATATCTAACCAGAAAAAGTGAAAGAAATACACATTGTGCTCTTCATTTTCAATCATTCAAGCTTTCATCAGTAACTACACACAATAATTCTTGTTGATCATAGTGCACTGATGGATTGATAACGTTCAAACTGAAGATAGAGATTCAGATTTGGGTTGAGCAAATTGTGGGTTTTTTCTTGGATAAAACCATTGGGGTTTTCTCCTCCAAGATCTTGGAGATTTGAGGGTTTTTGCACAAGTCTTTGCTTCATCTAATTCAGCCGAGTGAAGGGATTGAGAAACTGTGGGTTTCTTAATCGAGTCGTGGTAACCGGAGGATTGTGAAGAAATATTGATGTCATAATTCTTGCGATCAAAATCATCGGAGTGAAAGGTTTGCGGAACGTTGAGTGCGTGCAAACAAGTAACGTTAATTGGAGGTTTGTTTGAAGTATTTGACATACTTGGTTCAGCTTGAATCAAGGGAAGAGAAGAGTATTAGATCAATTTTCTGCAATTGTAAATTGGGTATTGGTAACTATTCTTCTCTTGTAAACACTTTGCAACTTAATAGCATATATCCTAATTCTAGATTTTAGAATTAGGGGCAGACGTACCCTACGCGAGGACGACAAGGGGAACTGCCTAATTTGTGTGATTTTGAACTGTTTGAACTTGTTCTATTTTGCACACCAAGTATTTGACGAATTAACAGCCACACAAATTATAGTAGTTACCTTAACCAGATTATTGGAAGTAATAGGTACTCAGTGACATTGTTTAAGCGCTTGATAATATTAAATAAAGTATTGATCGTGTTTCATCAATTTTAATCCATTCGGTTTTGCATATCCGGTGATTCCAATAACAGATCGTTTTAGACGAATTTGAATCCGGGTGCTTTCGCTTACATTTGAAAAAGCGCAAAAAATAAACAAGGGATATGTTCAACCCCTCCTTCTAGATCCGTCCTATCGTCTAACAAGTGGTATCACGAGTGCCAGTTTATTTAGTGCTTCGCATATAACTTTTTAGAAAATGGAGAACGATCCAAAAGGGGCGTACAATAGAGCGCCTGGTTTCACCGGTGAAAACTATAGTTATTGGAAAGATTGTATGCAGGTGCATATCAATTCTGTTGATAGAAAAATATTGAAAGTCATCCTCAAAGGGCCTATGGAAATAACCATAACCAATGAGGCGGGAATTACCAGACCTAAACCGGAAGCACAATGGAATGAAAAAGATTATGCTTATGACTGGAAAGCTAGAAACATGATTATAGCTTCCCTATAGGTTTATGAGTATTTTCGTGTTTCACATTGCGAAACTGCTAAGGCAATGTGGGACGCGTTACAAGTCGTCTATGAGGTAACAAATGATGTCAAACTAGCTAAAATAAACACCTTAATGCAAGAGTTTGATCTTTTTCACATGAAACATGGTGAAACCATTGCGGAAATGCAAAAGAGATTTTCTCACATTATCAATCGCTTACACACACTAGGACATATTACTCCCAATGTTGTTGCTACTAATAAAGTTTTGAGATGTCTTAGTAGAGAATGGAAACCGAAGGTCATGGCAATCAAGGAAACCAACGACCTCACTACTTTGGATCTTACGGCACTATTTGGCAAGCTTAAAGAACATGAGCAAGATCTCATGAATCTCAATAAGCATGAAAAGAAAGAGAAGAAATAAAAGTCAAAGGACACGTAAAAGATATGGTAGTGACTCTAGTGATAACAGTGAAATTCCGGATGAAGATATGGGCTTATTCGTAAGAAAGTATAATAGATATCTACGCAAAAATGATATTCAACATTCGGATAACAACCTCGTCGACTATAAGGATCATGCTACAATTGTGGTAAACCTGGTCACTACAAGTCGAATTGTCCATTGCTCAAGAAAGATAATATGTTTAATGGCTTGAGGGTCAATAATGTATACATGCTTGACTTGAATGAAGTATCATTAACCGACACTAAATGTCTAGCCACAATGAGTGAAGACTCATGGCTTTGGCATAGACGTTTAACGCATATCAACTTTGACTTGCTAAATAAAATAGTATCAAAAGACCTAGTTATTGGACTACCCAAAATAAAATTTTCCAAAGATCACTTATGTGACGCATGCCAAATGGGGAAGCAAACAAGGATCTCATTTAAATCTTGAACTACTTCATATGGACCTCTTTAGACCATCTAGAGTTAAAAGTATAGGTGGAAATTATTATGGGTTTGTCATAGTGGATGACTTCTCTAGGTTCTGTTGGACTATTTTCGTAGCTAGTAAAAGTGACACTTTCTCCGCATTTCAAAATAATTTAAACATTAGCATTGTCACACCAGAGCAATCATGGAGGTGAATTTTAAATCCACCTCTTTGAAGAATTTTGTGAAAAATATGACATTGATCATAATTTTTCTGCACCACGTAGTCCACAACAAAATGGAGTGGTGGAACGATAAAAACCGTTTCACTTTCTCCTTCCAAGTCATATAACCAGTTTTCTTTCTTTTGCACACTTGTGTACCTAATTCAAGGTAAGGAAAAATGATGAACAGGCTCATAGTTCACTAAAAGCTGATAAGGCGGAGTATCATAATTACTGATCAGGCCTTTGTTGAAGCAAAATTCGACGTCCATGGAATTGAATCCTCCATAAGGAATCAATCTCGCAAGCGATGTTCTTAAGCACAGGGCACGGGCGATCTTAGTGATTAGACCACCTACAAGGATAGGACCAAGGGTATCTTGGGCTATAACGGCCATCCTAGAAAGCATGAAAGATACTCCTACAACTGGTCTGCATTGGAAAACACACATCATGATGCACAGTTCATCCTTAGTCACCGAGGTATCGCCTAAAGGCTTTCCAAAAAGAGTAAAAGCTAGTATCATTGGAAATACCTAATGGCGGGATTATGGATTTCCGAAGAGACTCGTAGATCATTCTGATCTTTACCAGATATAGTACTCCAAAAGTAGTCAACTATGTTATCAGAGAAGTACTCATCATCAACTTCCATTAAAGCATCCATGCTTTTAGGAAATCCTAGTAACTCAGCCAGCTGACGGGTGGTGAAACGGTAGGTGAAACCAAACAGCCTGAATGAAACTTTTCCTCTGTTGAATCCTAATCCAAGCCTAGGCTCATATCGAAGGGAACTCAGAAACTCTAAAGTCAGGTTACAGAAAGTGGGTGTACGGCTGGTAAGGATATCTCCCAACCAATCTGATGAAGCATAAAGTGCACACTTTCCCTGATACCTAGAACAGTCAGAGTCGCATCATGCGAAAAAGTAGTGAACCCCATCTCACGCTGTGTCAGAATCTCATAACGTCTCTGCTGAGCCTCATTCCCAAAAGTAACTACCATATCATCAATAAAGTCCATCTCTAAAGTCAGAAAAGAGGTTAGTACCCTAGAAGTTTTTAAAATCAGAATGAACTTTAAGTTAGTATCATTTATTAAAATAAATGGAGTTAGTATTTTGAAAAATAAACGTAGAATAGAAAGAAAATAATTTTTAATAAAAAATTAAAGTTAAAACAATTTAAAAGAAAGTTAAAGTTAAAAGGTGGGTTGTCTCCCACGAAAGCGCTTTGTTTAACGTCGCAAGCTCGACGAATTGACGGTTAGTTTTTCGAATCGACGATTAACTTTGCGAGTTTAAGACTATCAATATAGTCTTTGTTTTCAACAATGTGATAATGTTTCAGTCGCTGCCCGTTTACAATGACGTTATCGCTTGATTTTTCCTTTAATTTCGACAGCGCCATTTGGAAATACCTTAGTAACTTCGAATGGACCAGACCATCTTGAACGAAGTTTTCCTGGAAATAGCTTAAGTCGAGAATTGAACAATAGCACCATATCTCCTATGTTGAATTCCTTCCTAGAGATGCGCTTATCATGCCACTTCTTTGTTCTTTCTTTGTAAATCTTAGCATTCTCGTAGGTATCTAATCCAATCTCTTCCAATTCGTTGATATCTAATAGTCTCCTTTCACCTGCGGCAGTGTAACTTAAATTTAAGGTCTTTATGGCCCAGTAAGCTTTGTGCTCGAGTTCTACCGGTAAATGACAGGATTTACCGTACACTAATTTGAAAGGTGTGGTTCCTATAGGTGTCTTGTAGGCGGTTCTATATGCCCACAATGCTTCGTGTAGCTTAGACGACCAATCCTTCCTAAGTGCGACAACAGTCCTTTCAAGTATTTGCTTAATTTGTCTATTCGAGACTTCAACTTGTCCACTCGTTTGTGGGTGGTAAGGTGTTGCTACACGGTGTCGGACTCCATAAAGTTTTTCAAATATTTTGGATATGAAGTGGGATCCTCCATCGCAGATAACCAATCTTGGTATACCAAATCTCGGGAAGATTATGTTTTTGAACAGCTTAATTACTACGTATGCATCATTTGTTGGTGAAGCTATAGCTTCTATCCATTTAGACACGTAATCGATAGGTCCCATAAAATCGATTCCCCACACATCAAATATTTCTACTTCCAAAATACCCTTTTGAGGCATCTCATCTCGCCTAGATATGTTTCCAATGCGTTGACAACGGTCGCAATTTTTAACAGCGATGTGAACATCCTTCCATAGGTTGGGCCAAAAGATACCAGCTTGTAAAATTTTTGCGCACGTCTTTGATGTGCTTGCATGCCCACCGTAAGGGGCATCTTGGCAATGATGTATTATGCTTTCTATTTCTCCTTCCGGAACACATCGGCGGAAAATTCCATCAACGCCTCTCTTAAATAGTAAAGGTTCATCACAATAGTATTGTTTAAGATTGTGGAAGAACTTCTTATTTTGTTGATAAGTCATGTCAGGAGGAAGCACTCCCGCCGCTAAGTAATTCATAAAGTCAACATACCATGGCAGTGTGGTTTCGGTGCTTAACGTTTTAACGGCTTTGGTTTGCGCTTTAGGTTATTCCAATGTATCGATTTCGGATTCTAATTGTACTATTAAGCGTTCATAAGGGAAAACATCGTTAATTGGTGTTTCTTCAGGTTTAAGACCTTCCATCCTAGATAAATGGTCAGCTACTACGTTCTCGGCTCCTTTTTTATCCTTGATTTCCAAATCAAACTCTTGCAACAGTAGGATCCACCTTAACAGTCTAGGTTTTGCATCTTGTTTAGCTAGTAGATACATGTCATACCCCAATGTTTGACCCTAAGATCATACATCATTTTCATATCAATCATCAATCAAGAGTTTCATCTTAAAGCTCTGCTCTCGGTGTTATGCTCACTTCATCTGTAAGGAGAATCATCAAGCACCAATGTTTTTCTTGTATATGTTGTTTTACTAACCAAAATACCAAAAATATTGCCTTGTGCTTTTGTATGTTTGTGTTTTGTAGGTACCAAGTCAAAATATCCATCAAAAAGGGCATTTTTCAACAATTCCACTGTGCAAATCGATTTGCATAAGGTGTAAATCAATTTACACAACTGATTTTACCCAGATTTTGCTTCTGCCATCAGTGCAAATCGATTTGCATAATATGCAAATCGATTTACATAACTGTTTTTGCCCCAGATTTTGCCTTTTTCAGCAATGTAAATAGATTTGCATAAAGTGTAAATCGATTACACCAGTGCGAATTTGGAAAAATGAAGGCAAATTTCAGCTTTTGAAAGTGTTGACATCATTTGCAAGCATGGGAAGCATGACTTAGCTCTTGTATTCGATTACCTACATCATTTGATCATAAACCCTCATGTGATTGCATCAAGACCATTGGATCTCATTTTTGGCTCCAAATCCACTTCCCAAGCCTAATTCTATTTTCCAATCCTAACTCCAAACCACAAAAATTCCCAAGCCTAAGTGCTATAAATTAAGGCATTCCCCTCTTCATTTTTCAAGCTTTGATAGCCAAGAAAACTCTTGCTCTTTCTCTCCTCACCTCTTCCAAACCCCTCACTCAAAGCTCTTTTTCTTCCATAAAAATTAGTGAGTCACATCTTGAACCTCACTAATTTAGAGCTAAACCTCAACCTAAACACTACTTTCTTCATCAATTGTGAGAGATCAAGGCTTGTGGTTGTGTGTTCTTGAAGGAGATTCAAAGTTTGTGGAAGATTTGGTAAAATTCTAGATCCTTTCCATGATTCAAGATGTAATCCATTGTTGTTTATGTTTGATGCACCTTTGGTGCTACATTGATGAGCTTTGCTTGCTTACTTGATACATTTTCGTGCACAAATTGATCCAAGATCAAAAGGTGTTTGGTTTTATGTTTAAACAAGTTTTCTTCTCTTTATTTGCTGTTTTTTTGAAAAACTGTGTTGTGCAAATCGATTTACATCTGGTGCAAATCGATTTACATAACTAAAAAACTGCGCAGATTTGAAAACAGAGTTATGCAAATCGATTTACACTCTGTGCAAATCGATTTACATCTGAGCAGAATGTGTTTTTTTTGCCTTTTTTTGACTTGTTTTTGGTTCTAACTCATCTTCTACTCCATTCTTTTGATACTTTCTTTGAATCACAAGTTAGAGGCCTAATTTCTCTCTAATTTCAATGGACTTAGGGCGTCGATAGGATGACAATTGTAACACCCGTATAATTTTAATATTAATTTAATTGGAACATTGAATTAATAATTAGAATTATTAAGAATTTGTGGAAAATAATGGAAATAATGGTTTATGGCATTTGGGCCATGTGAGGAAATAGTAAAGGAAAGGGGGTGATTTTGTAATCCTTTTACTAATTTTATTATTATTTTCATAAAACAATTGGAATTGGGAAGAAAGAAGGAACGTGCAAGAACAGAGGGTTGAGAACACGAAGAACGAGAAGGAGAACTGTAGAGGGAGAGACCAAGGATCAAGAACTCTTGTTTAAGGTAAGGGGAGACTCTCCATTTAATCTCTATTATCGTGTTATGGATAATGATGTTGATTAGGAGTATTGTTTGGATCAATGGATTCTATATTCTTCTGTTTGTGTTCATCAATTGGATTGGAATTTGTGATTGTTAATCTCTAATAACTGAGTAGATTTAGGTTATGATGAGTAAAATCGATTGTAGAATCATATACTGTTGATGTTGGGTGAATTACATGGTGTTTAGAATGTGAAATTTCTGGTTTTTAGACCCAAATCGCAGACTGTGCAGGTGGATTCGCGAGGAAGACGAATGGGTAAGTTGTTAGACGCTGGCCTTAGGATCTAGAGGGGGGGTGAATAGATCGTTCACAGTTTTACGGATTTAAACGACTTTTCAGCGGAAGTGATTCTGAATCGACTCGCGTCTATTCCGAACCACTATCGAAACGATTATATATGTGTTTAAAAACCAGTCAATGACTTGAAGTAAATGATAAGAGTATATGTTGCAGAATCAAAGCGTTTCTCTTATTGAAAATCAGATTAACTTTTTGTATGATGGACAATGTTTGCAATGCAGTAAGAGTGATAGAAACAAATATACAAACACTTGGTGATAATGATCAAATTGAAGGTAATTCAATGTGTGGTGGATTGTGATGTTTATGTAAGAACTTAATTCACAATCTTAACACTCGAATCGTTGATCAATTTGCTATTATAACCAAATATGAACAGAATGTAAATGAAAAGGTAAAAGCGACAAGAACACGATATTTGTTTAGGCAGTTCGTCGATCGTCCTCGCTACGACTACGTCTGCCCCCAATTCCAAATTGAAATTGGGTAATCTTTCATTAATGTTGAAAGTAGTATATACAAAGAAGATAACAAAGCGATAAACGATAAACCAATTATGTCGATCCTTTGAATCTTCTTCCCCCTTAATCTTGAGCAAGATCAAGGTTATCCAAGAGCTTCACTTTGATTCCCTTCTGCAGTGTCTTGATTCCTTGAACTCCCCGTTCCTCAATCGTTACACTCAGCCGAATCCTCAATGAACGCCTCTTGATAAAAACCCCCAAGAACCACCCGTCGTGGAGGACAAAACCCGCAGATTTTATTCACCAACAAACCCCACAAACCTTCACCCACTAGGAATCTTCAATTCCGTTCCATGGACGTTATCGAACTCATCACTAACCCGCAACGCAAGAATGATTATGTGTAATTGTGTTGGAGATGATGAAGAACGAAGATGAGAAGCGTTTGTGTATCTTTCAGTCGTTGGTGTTCTGAATAATTAACCCTTGCACAATGTATATAATTGCATAACAGTTGGAACCAAGAATAACTGAATTTTGGACTTTCTTGATCAGTTAGGTCGACCTCTTGTAGAGGTTAGGTCGACCTAGCAGTGCTTGCTGAAGTTTGCTTCCAGTTAGGTCGACCTGTTGAAGGAGTAGGTCGACCAGAATCCTCTCAAAATGCATTCCGGGGACATTTTCACAGATTAGGTCGACCTAGTCGTTGTGTAGGTCGACCTAGCAGACTGGTATGTAACTTTCATCAATTTAGGTCGACCTGGATGATGTGTGAGTCGACCTAGCAGAAGTATGTGGATTTTTCTCCATTTTAGGTCGACCTGGGTTGACAGTAGGTCGACCTAACTGCTGGTTTTCTGCATTCTTCTTGATCTGCTTGTGTTGAGTCGACCTAAAGTATAATAGATCAACCTGTACTTGTCATGAGTGATCAAAGCTTGCTTTTCTTTGAGTTTTCTGCTTCCGCCTTGTTGTTTGAATGCTCATTTGAGTTTGCCATAAATCAAAAACATCTTTGAGTGTAATCTTGTATTCACATGCTCCCCCTTTTTGATGATGGCAAACCATTAGTCGAAGCTTTGGTGGTAAGTGATAAAGACTCAACAAAGCTCCCCCGTACATCCAGCATCTATCTCTCAACAAGTCAATCTCTCAACAAAGCTCCCCCGTACATCCAGCATCTATCTCTCAACAAGTCAATCTCTCAACACAGCTCCCCCGTACACTCAGCATCTATCTCCCCCTTTGTCAACATCAAAAAGAGATACAACGAAAATAGAAGAGTAACGAGAGAACCATAGATAAAATGCTAGCATTCATAAAAGCATTCATAAAAGGTAGTCAGTTATAGCATGAGAGTCAAATGAGCAAGAGCGATATATGTATGAAGTCACTATAAGCATGTTAATTGATAGCATATTATAGTATCAATAATATTTTTGGAAGTGAACAACAATAACGTTACCGCTTTCTCAACTTTAATGGCAGCCTTTAATCAATGTGGAATGACGCCTGGCTAGATGATGAACTACCTTTACGCTAAGAAAAATGTTAGCAAGAGAGAACATATATATATATATATATATATATAAAGTAAAGGAATAATATTAAGAGAGAACAAACGTAATTAGCCCAAATTAGAGATATCGAGTATCCCTAATTCCCTACGAATGTTGAAGTATTGCTCCGTTGCTAGAGGTTTGGTGAATATGTCAGCTAGTTGCTTCTTGCTTTCTACATGTTCAAATGTAACGTCTCCTTTTTCTACATGATCTCGTAGAAAGTGATGTCTTATTTCAATATGCTTGGTACGTGAGTGTAAGACAGGATTTTTACTCAAGTTTATGGCACTTGTGTTATTGCACATGATAGGTATGCGATCAAGCTTAATACCAAAGTCAAGAAGTTGTTGCTTGAGCCATAATATTTGTGCACAGCAGCTTCCAGCAGCTACATATTCTGCCTCAGCAGTAGATAATGCAACCGATACTTGTTTCTTGCTATGCCAACTTATCAATGAATTTGAGAATAGATGACACGTTCCACTTGTGCTTTTTCTATCGGATTTGCAGCCAGCAAAATCTGAATCAGAGAATCCTACCAAATGACACTCATTTCCCTTTGGATACCATAGGCCATATGTAGTAGTTCCACGTAAGTATCGCATAATTCTTTTGACGGCTTTCAAGTGAGATTCTTTTGGACAAGATTGATATCTTGCACACATACACACACTAAACATGATGTCTGGTCTTGAGGCAGTAAGATACAATAGTGAACCTATCATACCTCGGTATAATTTTACGTCAACCTCTTTACCTTTCTCATCTTTGTCTAGATTAGTATTTGTTGCCATAGGTGTGTCAATTTCTTTTGCTTCACTCATTCCAAATCTTTTGAGCAGCTCCGTACAGTATTTAGTTTGATTCACAAACGTTCCATGACTGAGTTGCTTGATTTGTAGGCCAAGGAAGAAATTTAGCTCACCCATGAGACTCATCTCAAATTCACTCTGCATAAGCTTAGAAAAATCTTTGACAAGTTTTGCATTAGTCGACCCAAATATAATGTCATCTACATAAATTTGGACTAAGAGAATATCTTTATCTTTTCTTTTAATAAAGAGAGTAGTGTCAACTTTACCCCTAGAGTACCCTTGACTAAGGAGAAACTTGCTCAAACGCTCGTACCAAGCCCGAGGGGCTTGTTTAAGACCGTATAGAGCACGTTTCAGCTTATAGACATGAGTTGGGTACATGTAATTCTCAAAGCCGGGTGGCTGAGCAACATAGACTTCTTCATTTATATAGCCATTTAGAAAGGCACTTTTAACATCCATTTGGAATAGTTTGAAGTCTTTAGAACAAGCATAAGCAAGTAAGAGACGAATAGCTTCGAGACGTGCTACAGGAGCGTATGTCTCTTCATAATCAATACCTTCCTCTTGATTATAACCTTGGGCAACTAATCTAGCTTTGTTTCTAGTAATAACGCCGTTTTCATCAAGTTTGTTACGAAAAACCCATCTAGTGCCTATTACTTGATGATCTCCTGGATGAGGGACTAAGTCCCAAACATCATTCCGTTTAAATTGGTTTAATTCTTCTTGCATGGCCATTAGCCAATGCTCATCAAGTAATGCATCCTTAGCGTTTTTCGGCTCAACTTGTGACACAAAAGCAAAATGATGACAGAAGTTACTTATCTTTGAGCGTGTTGTAACGCCCCTTGAGATGTCTCCTATTATATTGTCAATTGGATGGTCTTTCACGTTTGTCCAGGCCTTGGGAAGTTCTTCATTGTTTGAGATGCTTTCTTTTTCATTTTCATTGTGAGACTCATCTTTCTCTCTCTCAGCATCTTTCTTTACAATACTTTCATCCTCATCTTCCTTATCCTTGACAATGTCTTTAGTGGATGGACCTGCACCATTAAATGAAAGACCTTTCTCGACATATTTTGCATAAGATTCATCAAAAGAAACGTGTACTGACTCTTCTACTATAAGTAATCTCTTATTATATATTCGATATGCTTTGCTAGATTGTGAGTAACCAAGGAATATGCCCTCATCAGCTTTAGCATCGAATTTGCCAAGATTATCCTTACCATTGTTCAAAACAAAACACTTGCAACCGAATACATGGAGATGAGATACATTTGGTTTTCTACCTTTTAGTAATTCATAGGGAGTTTTGTTCAGTATAGGACGTATTGTTATCCTATTCAAAACATAACATGCTGTACTAATCGCGTCAGCCCAGAAATACTTTGGTAGATTACCCTCATTCAGCATTGTTCTTGCCAGCTCCTCTAGAACTCGATTTTTACGTTCAACTACTCCGTTTTGTTGAGGTGTTCTAGGAGCTGAAAAGTTATGCTCAATTCCATGTTTATCACAGTATTTTTCAAAAAGAATGTTTTCAAACTCTCCACCGTGATCACTTCGAATTGCAACTATTTTGTTGTTCATTTTGTTTTGACATAATCTTGCAAATTGTGTGAAAGCTGGAAAAGTTTGATCCTTACTAGGTAGAAAGATTGTCCAACAAAATCTCGAGTAATCATCGACAATGACAAAACCATAGGTGTTTCCACCTATGCTTTTAGTCCTTGAAGGGCCAAAGAGATCCATGTGAAGTAGTTCAAGAGGGCGTGATGTTGAAACCACGTTCTTTGATTTAAAAGAGATTTTTGTTTGCTTTCCCTTTTGACAAGCATCACATAGATGATCTTTTGAAAACTTCATTTTGGGTAAGCCGATTACTAAATCTTTTGAGACAACTTTATTTAGTAAGTCAAAATTTATGTGGGCGAGACGTCTATGCCAAAGCCATGAGTCATCGCCTAGAGCAACTAGACACTTGGTACTAGACTTAGATACCTCATCCAAGTTTAGCATGTAGATGTTGTTTACTCTTAAACCCTTAAACATAATGTCTCTTTTCTTAGTATGTTCTATTGTGCATCCAGAATTTGTAAACATTACTTTAAAATCTTTGTCGCACAATTGACTTATACTTAAAAGATTATGTTTAAGACCTTCTACTAGCAGCACATCAGTTATAGTAGTGGTAGAAGGGTTACCTACACTTCCCTTACCAAGTATGGCTCCCCGATTGTTATCTCCATAGGTGACATACCCCTTTTTCTTTGCTTGAAACTCAACGAAAAGAGATAGGTCTCCAGTCATGTGTCTTGAACATCCACTATCAAGGAACCACAACCTTTCGGCAATGTCAAGACACTTTTCCTGCAAGATTAATTTAAGGAGGGAGGTCCCCAATTTTCATTGGGTCCTTGGTAGTGAGTACACAATTTGTTGCACTTAGGCAACCATTGAAATACTCCTTTAGGAACTAAAATTCTCCTAAATTTGCATTTTTCAATGGTATGTCCCTTTTTGCAACAATAATGACAGGTAATATGATGAGAATATGGAGTTTTGCTAGTTGATACTTTTGGTACAAAAGTGTATTTACTATATAAAGGAGTATACGATCTTTTGAACTTATTTGGATCAACCGCAAAAGTCACTTTTGGTTGTAGAGCCTTGTCTAACTTGGCTTTTAGATCTCTTACTTCTTTTTGCCAAATGTGACATGTCTCACAACCAAACCATGATGTAGGATCTATTTCAACTTTGTCCTTTTGAATGTCTAGCATAGATTGTTTTAAAGCTTCCATATCCTTTTCGGTTTTCTCAACTTTTGATTCAAGATATGAAAATATTTTCTTATTTGAGGCCAAAAGTTTGAAAGCTTTAATTGCATCTCTATGTAATTCTTCAAAAGCAAGTTTTAGTTGAGAATGAGATACCTTATCTACGAGTTCAGGTTTAAGATGACTTACAGCTTTCTTTTTCTTGTTTTGATGAGCCATTAAACAAAGATTTGCTGATTCTTCTTCCTCGCTTGATGAGCTTTCACTAGATGAATCACTTTCCCATGCTATGTAGGCTCTTTTAGATTTGTTATGACCTTTGCTTTGGTTCTTCTCCTTTTCTTTCTTAAGGTATGGACAATCCGGTTTGTAGTGACCGGCTTTCCCATAATTGAAGCAAAGACCTTTGATTTTTCCCTTGTTGTCGTCATCTTGTTTGAACATGTTTGATTGCTTTCTATAGTTGATCAATCCTTTGTCAGAATGTTTTGCTCCATTTTTCTTTAGATATTTGTTGTATCTTCGCACAAACAGTCCCATTTCCTCATCATCGGAGTCTTCGTCATCACTTGTGTCACTATCCTTTGGCTCTCGTTTTGAGGTCTTGGAGCTCGAAGCTTTTAGAGCTATTGACTTCTTCTCTACCTCTTTCTCCATGTTCTTTTCTTTCTTTGTCCTTTTCTCATGCATGTCAAGGCATTTAAGATGCTGTTCATGTTCCTCTAGTTTACCAAATAGAGTTGTGATGTCTAAAGTGTTTAGATCATTTGCTTCCTTTATTGCTGTAACTTTGGGTTGCCATTCCCTGTTCAAACATCTTAAGATTTTGTTAGTAGCAACTGCATTGGAAACAGGTCTATCAAGAGAATTTAATCGATTTTTCAGGTGAACGAATCTTTTCTGCATGCTTTCGATGGTTTCACCATCTTCCATGTGGAAAAGTTCGAACTCTTGAGTTAGCGTATTGATCCTAGCTAGTTTGACATCATCCGTTCCCTCGTGGGCAACTTGCAATGTGTCCCACATAGCTTTAGCTGATCTACAATGGGAAACGCGATAGTATTCATCAACTCCTAGAGCTGAGATTAGAATGTTTCTCGCTTTCCAATCGTATGCATATCTCTTTTCATCTTCAGCATTCCAAGTATCTTCTGGTTTTGGAACAACTGCACCAGCTGCATTTGTCATGGTGATCTGAAATGGACCATTGACAATAGCTGTCCAGATGTTCCTATCAATTGCATTGATATGGACACACATACAATCCTTCCAATAGCCGTAGTTTTCGCCGTTGAAAACTGGAGCTCTATTATGAGCCCCTTTAGGTCCGGAAGCCATCTTTCCAATAAGTGTTTCACGTAGCACGGAATAAACCAGAGCTCTTGATGCCACTTGTTAGACGCTGGCCTTAGGATCTAGAGGGGGGGGGGTGAATAGATCGTTCACAGTTTTACGGATTTAAACGACTTTTCAGCGGAAGTGATTCTGAATCGACTCGCGTCTATTCCGAACCACTATCGAAACGATTATATATGTGTTTAAAAACCAGTCAATGACTTGAAGTAAATGATAAGAGTATATGTTGCAGAATCAAAGCGTTTCTCTTATTGAAAATCAGATTAACTTTTTGTATGATGGACAATGTTTGCAATGCAGTAAGAGTGATAGAAACAAATATACAAACACTTGGTGATAATGATCAAATTGAAGGTAATTCAATGTGTGGTGGATTGTGATGTTTATGTAAGAACTTAATTCACAATCTTAACACTCGAATCGTTGATCAATTTGCTATTATAACCAAATATGAACAGAATGTAAATGAAAAGGTAAAAGCGACAAGAACACGATATTTGTTTAGGCAGTTCGTCGATCGTCCTCGCTACGACTACGTCTGCCCCCAATTCCAAATTGAAATTGGGTAATCTTTCATTAATGTTGAAAGTAGTATATACAAAGAAGATAACAAAGCGATAAACGATAAACCAATTATGTCGATCCTTTGAATCTTCTTCCCCCTTAATCTTGAGCAAGATCAAGGTTATCCAAGAGCTTCACTTTGATTCCCTTCTGCAGTGTCTTGATTCCTTGAACTCCCCGTTCCTCAATCGTTACACTCAGCCGAATCCTCAATGAACGCCTCTTGATAAAAACCCCCAAGAACCACCCGTCGTGGAGGACAAAACCCGCAGATTTTATTCACCAACAAACCCCACAAACCTTCACCCACTAGGAATCTTCAATTCCGTTCCATGGACGTTATCGAACTCATCACTAACCCGCAACGCAAGAATGATTATGTGTAATTGTGTTGGAGATGATGAAGAACGAAGATGAGAAGCGTTTGTGTATCTTTCAGTCGTTGGTGTTCTGAATAATTAACCCTTACACAATGTATATAATTGCATAACAGTTGGAACCAAGAATAACTGAATTTTGGACTTTCTTGATCAGTTAGGTCGACCTCTTGTAGAGGTTAGGTCGACCTAGCAGTGCTTGCTGAAGTTTGCTTCCAGTTAGGTCGACCTGTTGAAGGAGTAGGTCGACCAGAATCCTCTCAAAATGCATTCTGGGGACATTTTCACAGATTAGGTCGACCTAGTCGTTGTGTAGGTCGACCTAGCAGACTGGTATGTAACTTTCATCAATTTAGGTCGACCTGGATGATGTGTGAGTCGACCTAGCAGAAGTATGTGGATTTTTCTCCATTTTAGGTCGACCTGGGTTGACAGTAGGTCGACCTAACTGCTGGTTTTCTGCATTCTTCTTGATCTGCTTGTGTTGAGTCGGCCTAAAGTATAATAGATCAACCTGTACTTGTCATGAGTGATCAAAGCTTGCTTTTCTTTGAGTTTTCTGCTTCCGCCTTGTTGTTTGAATGCTCATTTGAGTTTGCCATAAATCAAAAACATCTTTGAGTGTAATCTTGTATTCACATAAGTTGCAGTTTTCTGTGAACTGCTGCCCATTTGCGTATGATACGCGTACGGTACGCGTATGGGGGGTGTGGTACGCGTATGGTACGCTCCCCATGGTGCATCAGAATGTGCCCTCCTGCTGGTACGCGTATGATACGCGTATGATGTTGTTTTGTGTGGAAATATGGTTCTGTCCATACGCGTATGATACGCGTATGGTGTGTATGTTTTGTCTGAATTTGTGCTTCTGCCCGTCCGCGTATGATACGCGTATGGTGTGTGTTTTTGTGAAATTCTGACCCTGTTGGTACGCGTATGGTACGCGTATGGCCAGCGTGACCTGCAGATTTTGCTGTTTTGTGATATTTGAAAGTCTGACGACGTGTGACTTTAAACTGATGATTCTGTATGAAATATTATTGTCTGATTTATTGAATGATGCAATTATATGTATATTGAACATACTTGTTAATGATGATGATGATGAATGATGATGAATGAGTATAAGATGATGCTACTCATAGTATGAAGATGATGATAGTATGTTGTATATATGTTGCATGCATTCATAGTCATTTGATGAGGGTTGTATCCTAATGATGAGAGGATACAGTGAAGGGCAAGATTCCCATTGTGTGGAATCTGTGCTGGCAGGGCCGTATCTGGATGATGATAGATCGGTCGGTGGATGATGTCCACTGGTGATGTTTGGTACCACATGCATAATGTCAGTTTCATACATGTGCATGATTTGTTTATAACATGATGGTGTATGTTTTAAGATGACTTGTCTGTTTATCTATGGATGTGTGAATGATGATTCGTCTGAATATGAAACAATTGGGTGAATGATATAACTATGAAATGTTATTATTTATGATGCAATAACATTGGTTAACTGTGATGAGACTCACCCTTACTTGTTGTTATTTTCATATTGAGGATAGCGGCGCGACTTGGTGAGGACTAGCTCATAAGTCGGTTTTTAGTTATAGTGTCGGTGTCATGCTCTGGTAGATGTAACACTGGGAACGCGTTGTTTTGGAGTTTGATTATAACTCTATTTTGTTTTGTTGTTTGAAGTCTTATACATTAATGATGGATGTTTGACTTGATGATTTTAATTCCGCTGTGTAGACATGGTTTGTTTATTGAGTTATAATTACAGACGTTTTCAGTGAATGCATGACATGTACCGAACGTGTATTTTTCTTTATTTATGAATTGTGACACCTCTTGCATGTTGACTCTGATTAATATTTATTCTATCGCCGCGGGTTATTAGAGGGGTGTTACAATAGTGGTATCAGAGCATAGTCGGTCGTTGTGACCAGAGTCTTAGTGTCAGTGTCAGTCTTTCTGTGTATACGACTAATACGAGTTATTTGTCGATACTTTTGTTTTGACTGGATTGTTTGTGTTAAGTAGAACAATGGCTGGAAGAGGAGGAAGAAACGATGATGCTATCGCTGAGGCTCTGGGCATGATTGCTGGTGTGTTGGGAGGGAATGCCAATGGAGCTGCGATTGGTGCTGACAGACAACTGAACAGTTTTCAAAGGAACAATCCTCCATTGTTCAAGGGCACTCATAATCCTGAAGGTGCTCAGAAATGGCTTAAGGAGATCGAGAGGATTTTCAGAGTCATTGACTGTGCTGAGGATCTCAAGGTGAGGTATGGCACTCACATGTTATCTGAGGAGGCTGATGATTGGTGGATGTCAACCAGAACTGAACTGGATGCTAATGGTACAGCAATTACCTGGACAGTATTCAGGAGGGAATTTCTGAGGAGGTACTTTCCTGAAGATGTCAGGGGAAGAAAGGAAGTTGAATTTATGGCACTGGTGCAAGGCAATATGTCGATACCAGAGTATGCGGCCAAGTTTGTGGAACTGGCAAGGTACTATGTGCACTATAATGATGATGAAGCCAGTGAGTTCTCAAAATGTGTCAAATTTGAGAATGGTCTTCGTGATGAGATCAAGCAGGGTATCAGGTACCAGAGAATCTGGAGGTTTGTTGATCTGGTAGATTGTAGCAGGATTTTTGAGGAAGATAACATCAAGCTGAGGTCATCTCACTCTCGCGAGTTGGTTGATAGAAAAGGGAAGAAACATATGGATAGAGGTAAGCCA
Source organism: Vicia villosa (assembly GCF_029867415.1). Lineage (NCBI taxonomy): Eukaryota > Viridiplantae > Streptophyta > Magnoliopsida > Fabales > Fabaceae > Vicia > Vicia villosa. The sequence continues at coordinate 199,055 of NW_026706187.1, read as the reverse complement.
TATGGCAGAGGTAAACCTGCTGATTGGAAGAAACCCAGTGGGGGAGATTCCAGTGCTCGTATCAGATGTTACAATTGTGGTGAGATGGGACATCGTAGGAATGAGTGCAAGCTTGATCAGAAGAAGTGTTACAAGTGTGACCAAGTGGGTCATATTGCTGCTGACTGCAAGAAGAGGGTTGTGACTTGTTACAACTGTGGTGAAGAGGGTCACATCAGTCCTAATTGTCCTAAGCCAAAGAAGAACCAATCGGGAGGAAAGGTTTTTGCTTTGACCGGGTCAGAGACTACTCCAGAGGACAGGTTGATTAAAGGTACGTGTTTCATTCATGGCACACCTTTGGTTGCAATTATTGATACTGGAGCAACTCACTCTTTTATTTCTTTGGATTGTGCTGAGAGGTTAAATCTTGAGATATCTGACATAAATGGAAGTATGGTTATTGACACTCCTGCGTCGGGTTCAATAACTACTTCGTCTGCATGCTTGAATTGTCTGGTTGATATTTTTGGTAGAGAATTCGGGATGGACTTAGTGTGCCTTCCGTTGAAACAACTCGATGTAATCCTGGGAATGAACTGGTTGGAATTCAACCGTGTTCATATCAACTGTTTTGCGAAGACGGTGATTTTTCCTGAAGAGGTTAGTTCTGATGGTCTGGAAATGACAGCTAGACAGGTGAATGAGGCTATCGGAGATGGTGCAACAGTGTTTATGTTGTTTGCATTGATGAATGTGAAGGAGAAAGTGGCGAGTAGCGAATTGCCTGTTGTGTGTGAGTTCCCAGAACTTTTTCCAGAAGATGTGAATGAATTGCCACCGGAAAGAGAAGTGGAGTTTTCTATTGATTTGGTTCTGGGAACTAGTCCAGTGTCGATGGCACCGTATCGTATGTCGCCGTCTGAATTGGCTGAACTGAAGAAGCAGTTAGAGGAATTGCTTGAGAAGAAATTTATTCGTCCTAGTGTTTCGCCGTGGGGTGCGCTTGTGTTGTTGGTAAAGAAGAAAGAGGGTTCAATGAGGCTGTGTGTAGATTACAGACAATTGAACAAGGTTACTATCAAGAATCGGTATCCATTGCCGAGGATTGATGATTTGATGGATCAGTTGGTTGGGGCATGTGTATTTAGCAAAATTGATCTGAGGTCTGGGTATCATCAGATTCGTGTGAAAGACGACGATATTCAGAAGACTGCTTTTAGAACGAGGTATGGACATTATGAGTATTCTGTAATGCCGTTCGGAGTTACTAATGCACCTGGTGTTTTTATGGAATATATGAACAGGATTTTTCATCCGTATCTCGATAAGTTTGTGGTGGTATTTATAAATGATATCCTGATATATTCTAAGAGTGAGAAAGAACATGCGGAACATCTCAGAACTGTGTTGGAACTGTTGAAAGAGAAGCAACTTTTTGCCAAACTGTCGAAGTGTGAATTCTGGTTGGAAGAAGTCAGTTTTCTTGGACGTGTGATTCTAAGAATGGTATTGCTGTTGATCCTACAAAGATAGAAGTTGTGTCTCAGTGGGAAGCTCCGAAGTCAGTGTCAGAGATTCGTAGTTTTCTTGGTCTCGCAGGTTACTACAGAAAATTCATTGAAGGGTTTTCAAAGTTAGCATTGCCGTTAACTAAACTAACCAGGAAGGGACAAGCTTTTATTTGGGATGCAAAGTGTGAAGAAGGATTCCAAGAGCTGAAGAGGAGGTTGACTAGTGCTCCTATCTTGATTTTGCCGAATCCAACAGAATCATTTGTGGTTTATTGTGATGCGTCACTAATGGGTTTAGGTGGTGTATTAATGCAGAATCAACAAGTGGTCGCTTATGCGTCGAGACAACTCAAAGTGCATGAGAGGAATTATCCGACTCATGATTTGGAGTTGGCAGCTGTGGTTTTTGTTTTGAAGTTGTGGCGACACTATTTGTATGGTTCGAGATTCGAGGTGTTCAGTGATCATAAGAGCCTGAAGTATCTCTTTGACCAGAAAGAGTTGAACATGAGGCAGAGAAGGTGGTTAGAATTTCTGAAGGGTTATGATTTTGGTTTGAATTACCATCCGGGTAAGGCAAACGTGGTTGCTGATGCTTTGAGTAGGAAGACCTTGCATATGTCTATGCTAATGGTGAAGGAATTGGATTTGATTGAACAATTCAGAGACTTGAGTTTAGTGTGTGAAGGTACTCCTGTTAGTGTCAAATTGGGTATGCTGAAGCTGACTAGTGGTATTCTTGAAGAAATCAGAGAAGGTCAGAAAGTTGATGTGGAATTGATTGATAAGTTGACCTTGGTTAATCAAGGCAAGAGTAGTGAATTCAGAGTCGACGAGAATGGTATACTGAGGTTTGGTGACCGAGTTTGTGTTCCTGATATTGATGAACTCCGAAAGCGTATTTTGGAAGAAGGACACCGTAGTGGATTGAGTATTCATCCTGGTGCTACCAAGATGTACCATGACTTGAAAAAGTTGTTTTGGTGGCCGGGAATGAAGAAGGAAATTGCTGAGTTTGTGTATTCTTGTTTGACTTGCCAGAAGTCAAAGATTGAGCATCAGAAACCGTCTGGGTTGATGCAACCGATGTATATTCCTGAGTGGAAGTGGGATAGCATCTCAATGGATTTCGTGTCGGGTTTACCGAGGACTGTCAGAAATTGTGAAGCTATCTGGGTCGTGGTAGACAGGTTGACGAAGTCTGCACATTTTATACCAGTGAGAATGGATTATCCGATGGAGAAGCTGGCTCAATTGTATATTGAGAAGATAGTGAGTCTGCATGGTATTCCTTCAAGTATCGTGTCAGACAGAGATCCGCGGTTTACGTCTAAGTTCTGGGAAGGTTTGCAGAAAGCTTTGGGTACTAAGCTAAGATTGAGTTCTGCTTATCATCCGCAGACTGATGGACAGACTGAAAGGACAATTCAGTCATTAGAGGATTTGTTGCGGGCTTGTGTGTTGGAAAAAGGAGGTACTTGGGATAGTTATCTGCCTTTGATTGAGTTTACCTACAACAACAGTTATCATTCGAGTATCGGTATGGCTCCGCTTGAGGCTTTGTATGGTAGGAGGTGTAGGACGCCGTTGTGTTGGTACGAATCTGGTGAGAGTGCTGTGATTGGTCCAGAAATTGTACAACAGACTACAGAGAAGATTAAAATGATTCAAGAGAAGATGAAGGCTTCTCAGAGTCGTCAGAAGAGTTATCACGACAAAAGGAGGAAAACACTTGAGTTTCAAGAGGGAGATCATGTGTTTATGAGAGTTACTCCTATGACGGGAATTGGGCGAGCATTGAAGTCAAAGAAGTTGACTCCGCGTTTTATTGGACCATTCCAAATTTCTGAAAGAGTGGGAGAAGTGGCTTATCGTATCGCTCTACCGCCGATGCTTGCAAATTTGCATGATGTGTTTCATGTATCTCAGTTGAGGAAATACATTTCGGATCCGTCCCATGTGATCCAAGTAGATGATGTACAAGTGAAAGATAACTTGACGGTTGAGACTTTACCTGTGAGGATTGAAGATAGAAGATTGAAGCAATTGCGAGGCAAGGAAATAGCTTTGGTCAGAGTAGCTTGGGGAGGACCAGCTGAAGGCAATGTTACCTGGGAGCTAGAGAGTCAGATGGAGGACTCTTATCCAGAACTTTTTACCTGAGGTATGTTTTCGAGGACGAAAACTCTTTTAGTGGGGGAGAGTTGTAACACCCGTATAATTTTAATATTAATTTAATTGGAACATTGAATTAATAATTAGAATTATTAAGAATTTGTGGAAAATAATGGAAATAATGGTTTATGGCATTTGGGCCATGTGAGGAAATAGTAAAGGAAAGGGGGTGATTTTGTAATCCTTTTACTAATTTTATTATTATTTTCATAAAACAATTGGAATTGGGAAGAAAGAAGGAACGTGCAAGAACAGAGGGTTGAGAACACGAAGAACGAGAAGGAGAACTGTAGAGGGAGAGACCAAGGATCAAGAACTCTTGTTTAAGGTAAGGGGAGACTCTCCATTTAATCTCTATTATCGTGTTATGGATAATGATGTTGATCAGGAGTATTGTTTGGATCAATGGATTCTATATTCTTCTGTTTGTGTTCATCAATTGGATTGGAATTTGTGATTGTTAATCTCTAATAACTGAGTAGATTTAGGTTATGATGAGTAAAATCGATTGTAGAATCATATACTGTTGATGTTGGGTGAATTACATGGTGTTTAGAATGTGAAATTTCTGGTTTTTAGACCCAAATCGCAGACTGTGCAGGTGGATTCGCGAGGAAGACGAATGGGTAAGTTGCAGTTTTCTGTGAACTGCTGCCCATTTGCGTATGATACGCGTACGGTACGCGTATGGGGGGGGGGGGGTGGTACGCGTATGGTACGCTCCCCATGGTGCATCAGAATGTGCCCTCCTGCTGGTACGCGTATGATACGCGTATGATGTTGTTTTGTGTGGAAATATGGTTCTGTCCATACGCGTATGATACGCGTATGGTGTGTATGTTTTGTCTGAATTTGTGCTTCTGCCCGTACGCGTATGATACGCGTATGGTGTGTGTTTTTGTGAAATTCTGACCCTGTTGGTACGCGTATGGTACGCGTATGGCCAGCGTGACCTGCAGATTTTGCTGTTTTGTGATATTTGAAAGTCTGACGACGTGTGACTTTAAACTGATGATTCTGTATGAAATATTATTGTCTGATTTATTTAATGATGCAATTATATGTATATTGAACATACTTGTTAATGATGATGATGATGAATGATGATGAATGAGTATAAGATGATGCTACTCATAGTATGAAGATGATGATAGTATGTTGTATATATGTTGCATGCATTCATAGTCATTTGATGAGGGCTGTATCCTAATGATGAGAGGATACAGTGAAGGGCAAGATTCCCATTGTGTGGAATCTGTGCTGGCAGGGCCGTATCTGGATGATGATAGATCGGTCGGTGGATGATGTCCACTGGTGATGTTTGGTACCACATGCATAATGTCAGTTTCATACATGTGCATGATTTGTTTATAACATGATGGTGTATGTTTTAAGATGATTTGTCTGTTTATCTGTGGATGTGTGAATGATAATTCGTCTGAATATGAAACAATTGGGTGAATGATATAACTATGAAATGTTATTATTTATGATGCAATAACATTGGTTAACTGTGATGAGACTCACCCTTACTTGTTGTTATTTTCAGATTGAGGATAGCGGCGCGACTTGGTGAGGACTAGCTCATAAGTCGGTTTTTAGTTATAATGTCGGTGTCATGCTCTGGTAGATGTAACACTGGGAACGCGTTGTTTTGGAGTTTGATTATAACTCTATTTTTTTTTTTGTTTGAAGTCTTATACATTAATGATGGATGTTTGACTTGATGATTTTAATTCCGCTGTGTAGACATGGTTTGTTTATTGAGTTATAATTACAGACGTTTTCAGTGAATGCATGACATGTACCGAACGTGTATTTTTCTTTATTTATGAATTGTGACACCTCTTGCATGTTGACTCTGATTAATATTTATTCTATCGCCGCGGGTTATTATAAGGGTGTTACAACAATCCAAATCTGCAATATTAAGTGATTAAAATTATGGATGAAATGAGCTTTTGAATGTGGTTCCATCTTTTATTTCTTTTTCTTTTGATCGATGAAAGTCTTAACACCTTGAGAATTCTTATGGATTCTTGGTAAAGACTAGATCGCTACCTATTTTGTTTTCGTGCGGTATTGCTTTTGGAGAGCGATCTACATATCGTTCCTCTCGCATGCATTAGCACATAAAGTTTTGACCGGCCTCGTTGTAGGGTGATTTCTACATAAATCACTTGGCGATCTGCTTAACATAACGCAATATTTCGTGTCCCGAATAAAAAAAGATCAAATATGGAAGAGAATTGTATGTGGTTGATTTAAGACTTATGGAGGTTTATCGTGTAATCGCTATGATTTTATCAAGCTTCTGATAAATGTCCATTGAATTTAAATCCGAGAATATCCTTCACTCACCATCGATCTTTATTACTAACTTTGATAACATACTTGACATGTTTCAAGATGGTTATCTTTAACATCTAACAATTAACTATAATTTCCGCAATTTATTATATTGCTCTTTATATTTCTTGCTTTATCGCTTTATTTTATCATTTCATCATATTTACATTCCGCTATTTTCTCTTTGTCCATTTGGACGTTTATATTCCGCTATTTTCTCTTTGTCCATTTGGACGTTATGTTTATGTTTCCGCTATTTTCTTTTTGTCCACTTGGACCATACTTTACTTTTACGCTAAAACACTAATAATCAACAAAAATCTAAAAAACATTTAAGGCTCTCTTTCGGACTATTGGTTACTATCCCGAGCATTCTGGAGATTTGGACTTATGGACTTAGTACCTCTGGACCCTTATTCTTGAAGGATAGAAAAACACTTAGAAAGGGGGGGTTTGAATAAGTGTAGTCTTAAAAACTTGAACGATAAAAATAAATTGCACAGTGTCGCTATCGCGAAAAATGGAATCAGAGTCGCCACTAATATATTTATCCCATCGCGGGAAAGGAATACCAGATAACCTAACTCAGAACAAGAACAAGGTCTTTCGACCAGAGAATCTAGGCACGGGAGTCGGTTACGCGAGGGGAAGGTGCTAGCACCCCTCACGCCCATCGTACTCGATGGTATCCACCTATGTTTGTTTCTATCTAAAGGGTGTCTAATGTCTAAAACCTAAATGTGAATGAATGCAAAAGAAATACGGGGAAAAGAAGGAATTATTTACAAGTGTGTTCGCTTAGGCCCCGCGACCCAATGCCTACGTATCCTTTTCAGGAATCAGAACGACCGTAGTTCGGCTCCATAGTTTCCATTTGTTTTGTGTTTTTTAGTTGAACAGCGGTTAAGGTCATAATCCACGATGCTCGACCTTTGGAGACTTATACGCCTAGTTTTGGAAAGGACTTAACTTGTTCTTAAGCGCCTAACAAGGCAAAAGAGTGAACTTGGGTTTGTGTTTTTTATGTAACTACATGATGAACAAAACCCAATACAAGGTTTCGCACCACTTCGTCACTTTGTTTTAATTCGAGCCTTTATTAGGTGTTTTAAATGTTTTTGGTTGGGTATTTTTTAAGGGAATTTACTTTGCGATTTGAATCACATAAAATGTATAATGATCGAGAAGCAGATTAGGGAATGAATCCCACTCACTTCTATCCCATTATATAATGTTCAAGAAACAGATTAGGGAATGAATCCCACTCATTTCTATCCCATTAACTAATGTTTGAGAAACAGATTAGGGAATGAATCCCACTCATTTCTCTCCCATTAAGTAGTGACCGAGAAACAGATTAGGGAATGAATCCCACTCATTTCTATGCCACCAAGTGATTGAGAAACAGATTAGGGAATGAATCCCACTCATTTCTCTATCACTTTCTTAATGCGATTCGCCTCTTTATTTATTAATGTTTTAAAGTTGAAAAGAAAAAGAATGAACAAAAGGGAACTAACCTATTCTCTAATCTAAGTTATTCTAATCTAATTCTAATGGCCCTAAGGTCAAGGATAACTATCCTAACCTATCTCAATTCCTCTTAACAAAGAAGGAAGAGTCTAAGGGAACATGGCAAAAGAATGGAGTTACAATTCCAACAAGATAAGAGGAGAGCCCTAGGGCAGTAGCAAACCAAGGAATTAAGTGTCCTAAATCAAACACAAAAGCATCATGGCAACACACGAAAATATTCACAAGAAGTTACCAAAGTATCGCTTGAATCGTTACTTAACAATTAGCGAACTAACATCAATTAACCGAAACGAAAAGCAAATGAAAACATTAACAAAGCTTAAAGTCAGTAGCTATTAGCTCATTTATAGGTCCAGGACCTCATACCAATTCATGTTAGTCAATTAACTCAAAACAAACAAGGTTCTAACAAAAACTAGACAAAACTAGGTCAAAACTAGTTAGTAAGTTCAAATGGCGAATGAAGTTAGAAGAATGCAATCAAATGATGGAAGTCAGTAGCTAACAACCTCTAATAGGTGTCTAAACAATCATGGAATCAAGTCACAAAGTCTCATACAAAATTATAGGTCATTTGGACAAGTTTTGATACAATCGTTAGCCAAAAGCAAGTTATTTACATGCGAGAAAGAAAAATCGAGTAAAATAAGAAACCATGACTTGAAAAATTCAACTCCAGGTCTTAGGACCTCTAAACATCCCTACTTATATGTACAAAAAGAAACTAAGTCAATTGCATAAAGGTAAAGCAAATTATAGGTCAAATTCGCATGGTTATCCGTTTGGGAACGTACATAAATCGGGTATAGAAAATCTAATGAAAACCTAACCAAAACATAGAATTAGACTTTTATTCTTTTCACAATGGTATATGAGTCTACTGATATCACACAAAAAATGGCAATTAAATTCTACTCCTAAGGTATTAAACAAAATTAATTTGCAAAACCGATCAAACTTAAAAAACACAATGAACACACTAAAGGAAATGATTTATTAAAAACAACAAACTAAGTTCTAAAAAATCTAACAAAAATATCAAAAATTTCTACACACATTATTCTATTTAAAACATATTTTTATTTATTTTTTATTTGAAGGAAAACGAGTTTATGAATTAAAAATGGGAGAGAAAACAAAATTAGAGTAGCACTAAAATCTGCCTTAGCATAGGGGTGTATTAGCAAAAAGAACATGAACTGAAAATTGTTTACAAAGTGCGTGGGCCTGGATCTAGGGGGTGGGAACATCAAAGCGCTAAGCCCAGCTAGCCAGAAGTGTGTTAACATTAGTGATTCAAGGGTGTAGAAACGAATTACTCTGGGCCTAAAGCAATGACGACCCAAGCCCCTTTTTCTATTTCATTATTTTCTCATCTCATGTTAATTGCCAGCATGCATGTTACAAATACACTATGGTTTTTATTGAAGCAAATGTTACACACATGAACACATATTATCAATGGGTCAAACTTATTTAAGTGGGATAAGGACAAAACAAGCCACAGACTAATCCCGCTGCGCCATCTCATCAATTAATCATTTGATAAAAACAAAAAGAAACCAAAAAGCTTGGAAAGAGAACCGTAGCATGAGTGCCACGTGACCCACCGGACTGCAACTAATATCTAAACCCAGATGCCGGAGCTCCGCCTCCGGTCATCCTCCTCGGCCGTGCATGCCGCCGGCGATGGTAAGCCACGCCCAGGAAACAAAAAGGAAACCATCGGTCCACTCGTTTTTCCGCGTAGATCACGGATCCGGCCTTAATTTTTCGTTTTGAAACCTCTACCTTTCTAACCGACGTGGATTTACAAAACCCTAACATTCAAGATTATCCCCAAATTGCACAAAATATGTATCAAAGCAATCCTCATGCTACAAGGGACTCAAACACGCAATTCATACATTCATAGGAGGACTATATCACGCAAACAGAATATGTGCCCAATGAAAACAAATCCATACACAATATGCAACACCTTCAATGAAAACATGGTAGTCTAAATCCTAACCCAATCCCTGATGACGGGTTCCAGACCTATATGCTTCTAAAGCGGGGGAAAGAGTCACTTACTTGGCAAGATATGGATCAAGATTTGAAGAGATTGCTTTCTTTGTTCTTTGAATGAGATGATGATGATTATGGAGCACTCAAGTTTGATGAAAACCTTGGATCTTGGCAACTCTACTAGTGATGAAGATGGTGATGATTCATGGAGCAGGATTTTGCCACTTCGGTTATGGAGGTTGTAGTGGTGGTGGATGATGAAGCTTGTTGGAGTTGGTTGTTGAAGATGATGAAAGGTACGAACTTGATACGATTATGGTGGTTAGAGAAGTTGTTATGGAGTGTGAAAAAATTGTTACGTTTTGGGAATGATGAAGGTTAAGAGAGAATGGAGTAGTGAGAGAGATGTGAGTTTTGGAAAGTGAAGAGATTTTAAACTGAAAAAGAAAGATATGGAGTGTGTGTTGATTTGTTAAGGAACTTTGGTTATATATGGTGAGTGTTCGTGGGAGCTACGGTGAGTGGGCAGTAGTTGAATATTCTCTCCAAACTTAATACACAAGTTTGTGCACTTGGAGTAACTCTTTTCGTATGCTTTTCCTGGTTCAGCAATATGCATGGCTTGTTATGGAAATATAGTGGTGTGAAGCAATCTCCTGCATATGCTACAACAATAAAACTATGCAAATGCCCCTGTGCCAAGAACAGTTCGCCTCGCTCACTTTGAGACTTCACATCTTGACCTTTATACCACGAAATGCTACCATGTTTTGATTAAATGGAAGAGGACATAATGAGGAACAATTCAACACCAAGCTTGATCTCAATGAACGTTTGTATGCCCCTAAAAATGACTTTGAATTCAGCGCGCCACGTGTTTGACGAAAGGTTCACGCGTGACCTGGATTTGTGCCCAGCTTACCATTCCAGTGGCGACTTGACGAGGGCATGACTTTAGGGCTCTATAATTGATTTGATACACACCCAATTAACATGACTTTGGTACCAATGGAGAGATCACATGGAGAGGAAGGGACTAGTACCGAGTTTGGAATCCATGGATCCTTGTATTGCTCTAAAACTGATTTCCATTATGGCACACCACCTGTTTGACGAATTGCATGCGCCGTGCCCAGGGAAAGTGCCTTGCTACTTGACTTGCATAAGTGTGATTTTGCCAACTTCTCCCTTCAATAACTCTCAATCCATACGTCATATGAAAAAACTCCCAACTACTATATTGTAGAGGGCCATGAGGGGAGTGTTTTTGATGTTGACCTTGTTTTGATTTGATGCCTAGAAATACGTGCAATCTGGGGTCAAAGTCAGCTGCTTGACAAATTCCAAACTCTCAAAATGTATGGAATATGGTTTCCATGTGATTCTTCCAATTTTATCGTCTTTTATCTCTTTAACCAAGCCTCAAATGAGAAAACTCCCAACTAGAGAGTTGTAGAGGGCCGTGATTTGAGCAACTTTCATGTTGAAACTTTCTTGAGGAAATGCCTTGAGATGCGTGCAATACTTGCATGAAGTAGGCTAGTCAACCAAATTTCCAACTTTTCAAATATTTTCCTATGTATAGAACTTGCCTTTTATGGAAATTTCACCTTTCAACTACTTTCCATTTTTGGTAACTTTGACATTTTCTTGATTTTATTTCATTCCATTGACTTTCTTTGACCGATTTTCCACCAAAAGTCAACAGTTGACAGTTGACTTTGACTTTGACTAAAAAGTCAACATTTTCTGATTTTTCTAATTTCAGATGAATTTCCTGATTAATCCATTTCGGAACCAATTCTCAATCAACTTCCAACCAAATAAACTCCAGTGAATGATATTTCTTCAAGACAGCCATATTTCACGTCCACAGACATCTCCTGATTAAATTTTGACCAAAGATATCTCCCGCACGTAAGCTCTTTTTTTCAATTTCCTTGAACAGTAACTATGATATGGATGAATGTAATGGATGAATGACCTACATGCGGTATGTACATGAATGTGATATGAAAGCCAAATGGCTATAAATAAATGGGCAAATTTTGGGGTGCAACAGCTGCCCCTATTCAATCTTCTTGGACCTGAATGTACAAACGTCTTGGGTTTCGGACATTTAAGGTGTAAGTGGATTGAATACCCGAAAGCACCATCAAAATTTGCATTCTGCGGTAAATCAAAGAGTGTTGAATGTTATCAAAGGATACCAGCCGAAGGTGGACCTTACACAGGTTGCTAACCTCAGTTAGACTTCAAAAAGAGACACAGCCGAAGGGTGACTCGATAAAGGATGAAACCAGCCGAAGGGGAATCCGATCCTAGTTTGCTAACCTCAGTTAGACTTCAAAAAGAGACACAGCCGAAGGGTGACTCGATAAAGGATGTAACCAGCCTAAGGGGAAACCGATCCTTGTTTGCTAACCTCAGTTAGACTTCAAAAAGAGACACAGCCGAAGGGTGACTCGATAAAGGATGTAACCAGCCGAAGGGGAAACCGATCCTAGTTTGCTAACCTCGGTTAGACTTCAAAAAGAGACACAGCCGAAGGGTGACTCGATAAAGGATGTAACCAGCCGAAGGGGAAACCGATCCTAGTTTGCTAACCTCAGTTAGACTTCAAAAAGAGACACAGCCGAAGGGTGACTCGATAAAGGATGTAACCAGACGAAGGGGAAACCGATCCTAGTTTGCTAACCTCAGTTAGACTTCAAAAAGAGACACAGCCGAAGGGTGACTCGATAAAGGATGTAACCAGCCGAAGGGGAAACCGATCCTAGTTTGCTAACCTTGGTTAGACTTCAAAAAGAGACACAGCCGAAGGGTGACTCGAGATCTAAAAGGGTATGCCAATAATCATTGGACTTGGCGAAACACAAGAACTACAAGGTTCCTTCAGGCCGAAAAGTGGGATGTAACCCTACAAGAGTGACAATCATTCGAATTGCCACACACAAAGTATGGGTTATCCAAACGATTGAACTCAGCAAACGGGAAATCACCAAAGAGATAATGATCTTTGTGCAGAATGACTTTGTATCCAATCCACACTGGAGAGAGAAAATGAGACTTCTTTTGGGGATATATTACCTTGTGCCTTTGGAGCACATGCCCGTTTGGCTTATGCATTGGTGCATGCTTGATTTTTCTCATAGCGTAATGCTCCATATTCATGGAAATGCTACACATTTTGTAAATGCAATATGAATGCGATGATTACTATATGCAAGAGATGATGGATGGACATCGGAGGGAGCCTTCCGTCCTAAGTACTCTGTGGGGGCTTCCTCTTGGCGCCCTGACTTTGCGAGGCCACACCAGATAATTTCTTGACCGACCCTTAATGTGTCGCTTCTGCAGGGAAAAACTTGCGCCAGATGATTTGTGGGGAAGGAGACACGATGACACTTTTGAGAGACATTATCGTGATCATGTTTGGAAACTTTGAAGATTGCACCTCCCCTTTTGAACTTCCACATCTTTGTCGAAGCATGAGGGAATCTAATCAACACTGCGGAGCATTTGAACCTTGGATGAGAGCTCTTCAGAGGAATGAACTCAGGTTTTTTTTTTTTGAAGGAAATGAGACCTTTGGGTTCTTGAAGCGTAGGTGCTGGCATCTGACTGTGCTGAATGATCGGATCTTCCTGCAAAACAAATCAAGCAAATATGCCCCAGGTATGATGGTTCTACCTCGTCCATCATCCCAAGTACTCAAAATCTTTAAGCAATTCTATTTGTTTTAGCTCATGTTCTTTTTGTAGGACCTTAATGTTAGAAATGCAATGCTTACCAAAATAACTGGACGTTTTTGTAAACAAAACAGTAAAAATAAAACGATGTAGGAATTTTTTTTTGAGTGAAGAATCTTTTTATTAATGAAAAGAAGTGCCTAACATAGGCGAGTACATCAGGAAGCGGCCTCCTTGAGGAGGTGGCCACCAAAAAAAAAAAAGAAAACCAACAGCATTTACAAACATGGCAACGTAAGAAAAGATTCCATTGGGTTCCAATCTTGCTATGCCTTGCAGATCTTCAATATTCCTTCTATTTTGCCTTCCGAAATGGATGAATGAATTGGTCCTTTACCCTTCTGAGGCCTCCAATTGTGCTGACTAGTTATACTCAAAGATCCAATGCACGACGCAATCATTCGCTTTTTGTCCCTCTTTTGCCTGGATCGCCCTTTCGGGTTTTCAATCCACCAGGACCCCTTTTTTGCCTAAGTCGCCCTTTCGGGTTTTCAACTTAGCGGGTGTACTTTATTTCTTTTTCATTCTTTTCCTGATCTTTCTTTTTCTTTTATTTTATCTTGATCAGGTCTATGCGAAGTATTTTTTAACTGCGTCGGCATTTACGGGAAGTGGGAAGTCTTCGCCATCCATAGTTGAGAGGATCATGGCACCACCTGAGAAGACTTTCTTTACGACATAAGGCCCTTCGTAATTCGGGGTCCACTTTCCCCTAGGATCATTGTGAATAGGCAGGATCTTCTTGAGCACAAGGTCACCAACCTGAAAGTGTCGAGGACGAATCTTCTTGTCGAAGGCTCTCTTCATCTTCTTCTGATAGGCTTGCCCATGGCATATGGCTGCTAGTCTTTTTTCCTCGATGAGGTTCAGTTGATCAAATCTGGTCTGAATCCAATCAGCTTCACTGAGCTTCACATCCGTCAATACTCTTAGTGAAGGAATCTCGACCTCAACCGGAAGAATAGCCTCCATGCCATATACTAACGAGAAGGGAGTTGCCCCTGTGGAAGTACGTACCGAAGTACGATATCCATGTAAAGCAAAGGGCAACATCTCGTGCCAATCCTTATAAGTGACCACCATCTTTTGCACAATTTTCTTGATATTCTTATTGGCCGCTTCAACTGCGCCATTCATCTTTGGCCTATACGGGGAGGAGTTATGATGCGTGATCTTGAAATTCTCACATAATTCCTTCATCATCTTATTATTGAGGTTGGATCCATTATCAGTGATAATTCTCTCAGGAACCCCATAACGACAAATTATATGGTGCTTGATGAAGCGAGTCACTACTTGCTTGGAGACATTTGCATAAGAAGCAGCTTCAACCCACTTGGTGAAGTAGTCAATAGCAACAAGGATTAAGCGATGTCCGTTAGAGGCGGTGGGCTTAATTTCCCCAATCATATCGATGCCCCACATAGCAAACGGCCAAGGAGACGTCAACACATTCAGAGGAACCGGAGGTACATGAACCCTATCGGCATACACTTGGCATTTGTAACATACCACCACATGGTTGAAACAATCATGTTCCAAGGTCGACCAATAATAACTTGCTCTCAATATTTTTCTAGCCATGGTGTGCCCACTTGCATGTGTACCAAAGGATCCTTCGTGTACCTCTTGCATGATCTTTGCTGCTTCGTGTCTATCCACGCATCTAAGCAACACAGAATCAAAATTCCTCTTGTACAACACACCTCCGGCAATGAAGAACTTGGCAGATAGTCTCTTCAGAGTTTTCCTATCCGTAAGGGAAGCACCCTCAGGATACTCTTGGGTCTCCAGAAACTTCTTGATGTCGTAAAACCATGGTTTCTCATCCGGCACGTTATCAATAACGCCACAGAATGCAGGCTCATCCAACCTCTTGATCACGATTGAAGGCGCTTCATTATCCCATTTGACTTTGAACATGGATGCTAAAGTGGCCAAGGCGTCAGCCAAATGATTTTCCTCTCGAGGGATGTGATCAAAGGTAATCTCATCAAAGTATTGAGCCAGTTTCACGACATGTTCTCTATAGGTAATCAAATTGGGGTGGCGTGTTTCCCAATCTCCGTTGATGTGACTAATCACCAAAGCAGAATCTCCATAAACTGCGAGGTTTTTAATCCTCAAATCAATGGCTGCCTCAATACCATATATGCAAGCCTCGTATTCAGCCACATTATTAGTACAATCAAAACAAATCCTGGCCGTAAATGGAATATGAAAACCTGTTGGAGAAGTAAGCACAGCCCCAATACCATTACCCAATGCATTAGAGGCACCATCGAACACGAGCGTCCATCGCGCCCCTGGTTCAGGTCCTTCCTCTTGATCTTGACTTTTGAAAGTCTCTGCCACGCACATTATATCTTCATCAGGAAACTCAAAGTACATAGACTGGTAATCGTCCACAGGTTGATGCGCAAGATAATCAGCAATTACACTACTTTTAATGGCCTTCTGAGTAGTGTATTGTATGTCATATTCTGTCAAGATCATTTGCCAACGGGCAATCCTCCCTGTCAATGCCGGTTTCTCAAATATATACTTGATTGGGTCCATCTTTGAAATCAATAAAGTGGTGTGAGTCAACATATACTGTCTCAGTCGGCGAGCAGCCCATGCCAAAGCACAGCAAGTTTTCTCGAGTAGTGAGTATCTTGATTCACAATCGGTAAACTTTTTGCTAAGGTAATAAATTGCGTGCTCTTTTCGACCGGACTCGTCATGCTGACCCAGCACACACCCCATTGAATTCTCGAGAACCGTCAGGTACATAATCAAAGGTCTACCTTCCACTGGAGGCATGAGGATTGGAGGCTCTTGCAAATACTCTTTAACCTTATCAAACGCCTTTTGACAATTGTCATCCCACTTTATTGCCTGATTCTTTCTCAATAGCTTGAAGATAGGTTCACACGTGGCAGTAAGGTGTGAGATGAACCTTGCAATATAATTCAACCTTCCCAAGAATCCACGAACCTGTTTCTCAGTTCTCGGCTCAGGCATCTCTTGTATAGCTTTTACCTTGGCGGGATCGACCTCGATACCCCTTTCACTTACGATGAAACCAAGCAACTTTCCTGATCTCACTCCGAAAGTGCATTTATTGGGATTCAACCTTAACCTGAACTTTCTTAACCTTTCGAACAATTTCTTCAGGTGAATAAGGTGTTCATCTTCTGTATGGGACTTTGCGATCATGTCATCCACATAGACCTCAATCTCTTTATGAATCATGTCGTGAAACAAAGTCACCATAGCTCTTTGATAGGTTGCCCCAGCATTCTTCAACCCGAATGGCATGACCTTGTAACAAAAGGTGCCCCAAGGTGTAATGAATGTTGTCTTTTCCATGTCCTCGGGTGCCATCTTTATTTGATTGTAACCAGAAAAACCGTCCATGAAGGAGAAAACCGAGAACTGAGCAGTATTATCTACCAATACATCAATGTGAGGAAGCGGGAAATCATCCTTCGGGCTCGCCCTATTCAGATCTCGATAGTCGACACACATTCGTACCTTCCCATCCTTCTTAGGTACAGGTACGATGTTGGCGACCCATGGTGGGTAAATTGTTACAGCAAGAAAACCTGCATCAAACTGCTTCTGAACCTCTTCCTGGATTTTCTTGGACATATCAGGACGTGTTCTCCTGAGTTTCTGTTTAACGGGCGGAGAATTTTCTTTAAGGGGTAGCCTGTGCACAACAATATCAGTATCTAATCCAGGCATATCTTCGTAAGACCAAGCGAAGATATCAGAATACTCCTTCAACATTCCAATCAACTTTTCTTTCACATTATCATTCAAAGAAGCCCCTATTTTAACCTCCCTTCTCGTCTCTTCGGTGCCAAGATTCACCGTCTCAATAGGCTCTTGATGTGGCTCGATCACTTTCTCTTCTTGTTTCAACAATCTGGCCAACTCATCAGGCAATTCACAATCTTCTTCATCCCCTTCTTCAGCGGTGTAGATAGGATTGTCAAAGTCATAACGAGGCATAGCAAGATCGTTGTCAACAGAATCTGGAGGAGAAGTGGATCTGCATGGATTATGATTTATGCTTTATTTTAGAATGGAGGGATGATGATGAATAAGAAACGTTGCCATTTTTTTTATTTATTAATTATAAATGTAAAAGTAAAAAAACGAAAGACAGGGAACAAAATATTTGAATGCAAAAACGTCCTTTTATTAATGATTTTAACATTGAAAAACAACAATTGAGGCCCTACATGTGTTCACTGTGTCTTGGGCAGAACACAGGAATTATTGCATGATAAACAAAAACAAACAGTATTACTTTTGATCAAGAGCAATTGAGATGATGTCTTCAGATGACCAGTTGAGAAGCTTCTGTCCCGGGACACACGGCTTGATCCATTCTTCAATGTCATAATCACTATCCATATCATCATCAGCAGCGCAAATATGATCCTTGACGATGCCAGCACTAGAGAACTTGATCGGAACGAAGGTTCCGGGCTTCTTGGAGGCCTCATTAGATGAACTCTGACCCAACTGATATCCAATCCCACATTTATCCTGCTTGATTGGTAGATCCAAGACTCGGCCCCATCCTTCAGGATGACCAGATTCAACCACAGCTTTAGCTTCCTTTAGTGAAGACATGGGAGCCTCCAACTTCTTATTGTCAACATAAGGGATCTTGACAGTCTGGACAGCCTCAAAGGCTTGGCAAGGCGTCTCGTGGACCTCTCCTTCCACATCAATATACCTGAAGGACGCAAGATGGCTTACCACGTGTTCTTCCTCCCCACATATTGTGACTATCTTTCCTTGAGTCGCGAATTTGAGTTTCTGATGCAATGTGGAAGTCACGGCCCCAGCAGCATGGATCCATGGACGTCCCAGGAGACAACTGTAAGACGGGTGGATATCCATCACGAAGAAGGTAATAGTGAAAAGCTGAGGGCCTATCATTATTGGCAAGTCAACCTCCCCAAATACTGATCTCTTTGACCCATCAAAGGCTCTCACTGTCAATTCACTTGGCCTTATCTCGACACCAGAATAATCTAGCCTCATCAAAGACGACTTCGGCAATACATTCAGAGAAGATCCATTATCCACGAGAACACGAGATAACATAGTCCCTTTACATTCCACTGATATATGCAAAGCTCTATTGTGGTTTCTACCTTCGGAGGGCAAGTCTGCATCAGTGAATCCCAATCCATTACCAGCATTGATGTTTGACACCACCCCTTCAAGTTGATTCACTGAGATCTCTGGAGGGACGAAAGCAGTGCTTAAAAGTCTCAACAAAGCGTTTCGATGTGTCTCCGAACACAAGAGTGTTAGGAGTAAATTAATGGTAAATTCATGTGTTAATATAAGTGATTTCTTCTCTAAACCAATGCAAAAATGTGATGAATCCATAGGTTTTTATTAAGAATTGAACTGAATAAGTTCAGTTCGTGCGTAAAGCAAATCGAATCACTTGTGGGTGTTATTGTTGCAGGTTTTGAGCTGAATAAGAACTTAAGAAGAACATGAGGAGGAAAGAAAGCTGGAAGTCTCAAAGGCTGAAGAAAAAGATGGAAAGTACAAAGGGCGCGCCGCGAGAGTTCCTAGGCGCGCCGCGAAAATACTTCTGTTTGAGGGGCGCGCCGCGCCAGCCCGTTGCCGCGCCGCGGCCTCGGCGTTAAAAGCCCAAAAGTTCTGTTTTAAAGCCCTAGTTTTCCAAGTGGTGATATACTTTTGTGGGAGCGAAATTAGGAGATCTATCTGATTCTGAAGCTGAGAACAACAATTGAAGGTGGATTCTTTACCAATCGAAGACATTCTATTGATGAAGATGAATTCCTCCATTGATTCTTGTATGTTCTTCATGTCTATGGAGAGCTAAATCCCTCTTGTTGAGTCTAAGGTAGTAGTTAACCTATGAATATACATTACCATTGATTAATTCCTGTGAACAATTGTTTGAATTTATTATCAATAAGAAACCTTGTTTTTAATTTACATCATTGTTGAATCTTTGATCGAAAGAAAGGATTTAACTTTTGCCCTAGGTTACTATATTGATTCAATTGCAATTTGCAGAGATGGAATTGTAATTGGGTTTTCATAATTATCGTTCTTAATTACTATTATCGTTATTGTGATTTGGAGAGATCGAATCTCATACCGGTAAAAGTTATCTAATTTGATTTGCAGACATGGAATCTTATTTGAGGATAAGTGAAGATAATGATTCAAAGGATTGTTCTATTGAGAATTAATTGATAATTGTATAGGATTAGGTTGATGAACCCTAAAGACTCAACATCTTTCTTTAATTGTTAACACAAAGTCCTTTACTTGCTTTTATTTTATTATTTGCTTTTGATATTATTATTAGTATAAAACAAACCAAACCAAATTTCTTAACTCAAAATAAACAACTATAGAACGGCAGTGATATTAACCAATCCCTGTGGATACGATATATTACCGAAAATATTTACCCACAAATACTTTCAACAAATTGGCGCCGTTGCCGGGGATTGGTGTCAATATTGCATGCATTGCAATAGTTCTTATTTTGAGTTTTAATTTTTATTTTCTCTATTTGGTTGTTTCACGTGTTTGCTAGTTTTGCAGAAGATTGTGTATGCGCAGCAAAGTTTCTAGCGATCAACTTCTTTTTGATCCCGAGATCGAAAGGACCGCTAGGAGGTTAAATAGCAAAGCACGAAAAAGAGCGAACATAGCAAAAGCAAGAGACAACGCAACCGCGACATCGTCACAACAACTTGAAACCATTGACGAGTCGCAAGAAGGATTCTTCTTTCACGAACTATTCACGGAGGAAGAACCGGAAGTTTTTATACAACCTACTGTTGGCAACATGGCTGCTAATGGTCCATGTGCTAATAGTCCAAGACTCAATCCTCAGTTCGCGAGAACTGCCGCCAACGGGCGACCGACAGAACTGAAGACCGGTATCATACAATTGATTTGTGCAAGTCCTTTCGCCGGATTGGACCATGAAGACCCGTACACGCATCTTACTCGATTCTATGAGTTAGCGGGTACTACGGGTGTCGCTCAAGCTGATGAGGAAGCATTATTTAAGAGGTTGTTCCCACACTCTTTGCTATCTAAGGCAAAGGATTGGTATCTGGATCAACCCGAGGTAGTGATGACAAATTGGAACACATTGGAAGAAAAATTTCTGGAAAGGTTTTACTCTCAAAACCGATTCTTCGAAGCAAAAACAGCAATAGCAGTATTTTCTCAAGGTAGTAATGAATCTTTGAATGAAGCATGGGAAAGGTATAAAGCTATGTTGATAAAATGCAAAGGACACGGTTTTTCAGACGTTGACCAAATCCATATGTTCCGTAACGGTCTCACAGCTACAAACAAGACACTTTTGGACGCCACAGCTGGTGGTTCTCTCATGTCCAAAACACCTGAAGAAGCTACTCAGATAATAGAGTGAATGGCTCTAAATGATCGTCAAGGCAATCATGATCGAACGGTAAGAGATAAGAAACCCGGAATGTTAGAGTTGAACAACAGTGATGCTCTACTTGCTCAGAACAAATTGCTAACTTCACAAGTGGAACTTTTGACACAACAAATGTCTAAATTACCACAACAGATCAAGGAGCTGAACTGGGTATCTAATTCATATCAAGTTGCTAAGTGCGAATTGTGCAAGGGAGATCATCAAACAGGATTCTGTCCACCAGTGCAAGAAGAAGAAGAAGTGAATTACATGAACAATAACCAAGGACAAAGGCAGAATCAATATCAGAACCAGCCATACCAACAAGGTTATCCACCAAGATACAACAACCAAGGGTACCAACAAAGACCACCGAATCAAGGGTATCAACAACAAGCATTCCAACCATACACTCAACAACCACAACAACAGCAAGGAGGACAATCCAAGTTGGAGGAGACAGTGAATCAGTTCATTCAAACATCAGTAATAAATCAGAAGAACCAGGAAGCGGCAATTAAAAACCTGCAAACTCAAGTGGGGCAAATAACACATCAACTTACTCTACAGGCACAAGGAGCCTTACCAAACTCAACCGAAAAAAAACCGCAAGACCAGGAGAAAATTAATGCTGTTACAACAAGGAGTCAAAGGGGTTCAGAATCGGAAAAAGAGAAAGAAGAGACAGGTGACCCTATGGCGATGGAGGTAGATCTGGAAATAAGAGAGGACCTAAAAGAGCCAGAAGTTGTAATACTACCAATGAAACCAGTTGAAGAAAAAAATAAGAAAGATGTTGAACAGGTGATTAAACCATCCCTCCCTTTGCGAGTAACAAAGAAGGATTCAAAAGAGAAAGACGTTCGGAAATTTACGTCCTTGTTCAAAAAGTTAGAAGTGAATTTACCTTTCTTTGAAGCACTGGAACACGTACCTGTGTATAAGAAATTTATGAAGGAGGTATCGGCGAAAAAAAGATCACTAGAGGGAGAACCAAAAATGGCAATCGAAAAATGTAGTATAGTCGCTGCAGCAAGAAAAATCCCAATTAAGAGAAGAGACCCTGGGGCGGTGGCGATACCATGCACTATCAAGAATATATCATTTAAAAAGGTACTTCTCGATTCTGGCTCTAGTGTGAGTCTAATGCCGTTATCCATTTTCAAAAGGCTTGAATTAGACAAGATTAGTGAAAGTAAGTCGCAATTACGGTTCGCCGATCACACTATTAAGAAATCTTATGGAGTAGCGGAAGATGTACTAGTAGAAGTTGATAAGTTTGTTTTCCCTGTTGACTTCCACATCATGGACATTCCGGAAGATGAAGAAACTCCGATCCTTCTTGGGAGACCCTTTTTGTCGACAGGACGCTGTAATCTTGACATTGAAAAGGGGACGCTAACGCTAAAATCATTTGATGAAGAAGTAACCTTGAAGATGCTGGGAGTCAAGAAACACAGGTCAGGGGTAAATGAGAAAAATTCAACTGGTATACCGGAAGGTGCACAAGAAAACAAAAATCTCAAAAACCTCCAAGAAAAAGTCTCTAACATATCTTCTCCAATGAAACCAAATTATGATGATGTCAAAAGTCAAAAGAGGGCTAAGGAGAGTGATAAGAATGGGGAAGATAAAGTGAAGAGAAAAGCTATCCATGCTTTTTATCTTCATGAGTTTGTGGGTATGGAAGTACAAAGTAGCGAGTGTTGGAAAAGGAAATACCCTCCATAAAACAAGGGGTATTGGACCGTCGAGCCATGCGACGTTAAACGAAGCACTTTGTGGGAGGTAACCCACACTTCTAATGTTTTATTTTTGTCTATTTTTATTTCAGGAAATAATAAGGGAACCTTTCTGGTGAAAGCTAGGAGGAGGCAAGTAATATTGTAATACCCTCTGTGAGTCAACCCTCTCGGGCTTGTTACGAAACATTGAGGTCAATGTTTAGTTTAAGTTTGGGGGTGGATTTACTCTTTGCATTTTTTATGTTCAATTTTATGTTTTTATGTCTGTTATGTACTCCCAGTTAGAGTAAGTAGTCCCGTAACAAAGCGAGAACCTCAAGCGAAGTATCAACAATGAAGCAACATGTATGAAAAGTGGTAGGAAGTGAATGTTCAAAAAAATTTTCACTTTCACTTTCTTTTTCAATAAGTAACAAAGCAGGTATGAATTTTTGAACTCAAACTCTTAATGTGTGCAATGAAACTTAAGGTGTTAGTAAATACTGTCAGAAGTTCTTTATGGTACATTGTTTGTTGGATCGGCTTAGCCTTAACCATTGTGAGGAAAGCTTTCCATTGTTTACTATATGCAGGAGACCATCAATTATTTTGACGTGTTTGTATCATGCTAAACCGTTTGTTGCATCGTTTGTGGAAATCTGTGAAAGTGATTGAGGCACTTGTTTGAATCTGAGAGTTCTTTTAGCCTATTCCAATGAAAAAACTTATTTGCTTCTGTGAGAGTGTGATCCTTTGCTAACCATTCTTTGAGCCTGAGGTCAAGGTAAGTATCATAATATGCACCAAGGAAATACCTGGTGAGTTTGATCTCAATAAAAAGTTTTGTTTTGGACCATCAACCATAAAATTTGGTGATGTGTTTTCTCTTTGACCTTTTTAGAAAGTAGGGGAGCATTCATATAATCTAAATACAGGTTGATCTCCAAGTTGGGGAGATTCACTCTCAAAAGAAGAGTAAGTATATGTGGTAATTGGTGAAAGGCTAAAGAATTCGTAGCTTGAAAAAAAAAAAAAAGAGAAAATTGATGGAAAAAGAACAACGTTTGAATATAATAGTTGTTGAAAAAAAGTGAGAGAGAAAAACCAAGCTACGAATGGAAAAGATGGACAGGTAAAGGAAGTAGAGTTTTAGAGAAAAAGAAATAAGTTATGAATTGGATGCTTCCCTATATTAGGAACAACCCTTGATTATCTTCTTTTCTTTGAATCTAAACCACATTACAACCATAGAAAGACCTTCTGATTCTCAGATTCCACAAGACTTGACGCGAGCAATTTGGTGAACGTATGATATGGATCTTTGTTGATTTAATTGTTTGGATGAGTGTTTAACCCCTCTTTTATTCATCATACTTTTTGATGAGAGTGATTAGTGCTGATTCAATTACAATTGTGTAGTGTTTTGAACTTCTGGAGGTAATTTGCTTTCAACGTTTGTTTCATGTGTATATTCTGAGTTTGCAGGTAGAAGAGGAGTATTTGACTTAGTTACTGGATTGAACCACTTGAGAAAAACTTTTTGAAAAACTTGTTGCTTGATTGTCGGTAAACTTTGCTGGAGGTAAGTAATTTTGTTTAGGGACAAACAAAACTCTAAGTTGGGGAGAGTTTGTTAGGAGTAAATTAATGGTAAATTCATGTGTTAATATAAGTGATTTCTTCTCTAAACCAATGCAAAAATGTGATGAATCCATAGGTTTTTATTAAGAATTGAACTGAATAAGTTCAGTTCGTGCGTAAAGCAAATCGAATCACTTGTGGGTGTTATTGTTGCAGGTTTTGAGCTGAATAAGAACTTAAGAAGAACATGAGGAGGAAAGAAAGCTGGAAGTCTCAAAGGCTGAAGAAAAAGATGGAAAGTACAAAGGGCGCGCCGCGAGAGTTCCTAGGCGCGCCGCAAAAATACTTTTGTTTGAGGGGCGCGCCGCGCCAGCCCGTTGCCGCGCCGCGGCCTCGGCGTTAAAAGCCCAAAAGTTCTGTTTTAAAGCCCTAGTTTTCCAAGTGGTGATATACTTTTGTGGGAGCGAAATTAGGAGATCTATCTGATTCTGAAGCTGAGAACAACAATTGAAGGTGGATTCTTTACCAATCGAAGACATTCTATTGATGAAGATGAATTCCTCCATTGATTCTTGTATGTTCTTCATGTCTATGGAGAGCTAAATCCCTCTTGTTGAGTCTAAGGTAGTAGTTAACCTATGAATATACATTACCATTGATTAATTCCTGTGAACAATTGTTTGAATTTATTATCAATAAGAAACCTTGTTTTTAATTTACATCATTGTTGAATCTTTGATCGAAAGAAAGGATTTAACTTTTGCCCTAGGTTACTATATTGATTCAATTGCAATTTGCAGAGATGGAATTGTAATTGTGTTTTCATAATTATCGTTCTTAATTACTATTATCGTTATTGTGATTTGGAGAGATCGAATCTCATACCGGTAAAAGTTATCTAATTTGATTTGCAGACATGGAATCTTATTTGAGGATAAGTGAAGATAATGATTCAAAGGATTGTTCTATTGAGAATTAATTGATAATTGTATAGGATTAGGTTGATGAACCCTAAAGACTCAACATCTTTCTTTAATTGTTAACACAAAGTCCTTTACTTGCTTTTATTTTATTATTTGCTTTTGATATTATTATTAGTATAAAACAAACCAAACCAAATTTCTTAACTCAAAATAAACAACTATAGAACGGCAGTGATATTAATCAATCCCTGTGGATACGATATATTACCGAAAATATTTACCCACAAATACTTTCAACAAAGAGCAACTGCAAGATCGAAATCGATTGAGTTTGACTCAATTGGTCAACCACTTTATACTCACTTTTCTTGATGATCTTTAGGAACTCTTCCATCTCTTTGGCCACAGTATCTTCAGAATTGGAGCTTTGCCCCTGGCCCACTGTATCCTCTACCACTCTTTTCCCTTTTGCTTGAGCTAGAGCTTCTGCATCGTCATCACGAGTATTCTGGGGAGGATTGAAAATACGACCACTTCTCGTCATTCTTCCAATGCCCACAACATTATCAACATCTTCTTTCTCAACCGGCGCTTTAACCTCATACTTGGCCCCTTGGTAGAAAACTTCTCCTCCATAATTCCATGGGATCGCTTTTTCACTATTATATGGGACGGGACCAGGAAGTGTAATAACCAAAGGAGGTGCTCTTGTAGGAATTGGAATCTTGGCAGGAGTATACAGGATAGATGCCACATTAACTGCGTTTTCAACCATTTCAGGACGTCGCACACGCTCAAACTGTAGATACCCACTATCCATCAACTATTGAATCCCATCTTTCACCTTATCACAAACTGATGAAGTGACCATGCAATTAGGACAGAATTCTCCACAACCAGCGTATAGTCTCATCCTCAACAATTCCTTCTTCAATAATGGCAACAATGAACCCAATTCGATCACATCCTTAACCAGGTGAGTGTCTTCAACAACCTCAATAGCATTTGCCGCATGGGTTCCATGGGGAGGCATAGGATTCTGAACAACATTAGGTCCTTGAGTAGGAGTAAACTCGATGGCTTTAGAGTCGAGAAGATCCTGGACTTTATGCTTCAATGCTTTACAGTTTTCAATATTATGTCCAGGTGACCCAGAGTGGAACTCACATCTTGCATTGGCATCCCAATTGGCAGGCAACTTAGCAGGAGTGGCCAAAGTCCTCAATTGGACCAAGTTCAAATCGAGGAGATATGGCAATACTTGTGCGTATGTCATTGGGATCGGATCAAAAGCTCTTTCTGGCAATTTCGGCCGTTGTTGGTACTGACGCGGCTGATACCCTTGTTGTTGATGTTGGAAGGGAGCATTTGGGATAGTCACAGCGGCTACTTGTTGATGAGCCTGATTTCTGCCACTACCATAGTAAGCAGCACTCGTTTCACCTTCTCTTTTCTTAGCAAACCCATTATATGGCTTCTTTCCACCAACCCCAGAGGAGGAACTAGCAGCACTTGGATTCTGTATTCTACCAGCCTTAATTCCACTTTCAATTCGCTCACCAATCATAACCAACTCGGAAAAACTTGAGGATGCAGAGCAGGCGGAGTAGTATTGACCCTCCAGAGTGTTGGTGAACAGGTCCATCATTTCTCTTTCCAACATGGGTGGCTGGACCCTAGCCGCCAGCTCGCGCCATTTCTGCGCATATTCTTTGAAGGACTCATTAGCTTTCTGGGATAAATTCTGTAACTGAGTGCGATTTGGTGCCATGTCAACATTATACTGATACTGCTTTATGAAGGCATCAACCAGGTCTCTCCAACTTCGGATGTGAGTTCTCTCCAACCTCATATACCATTCCAAGGATGCCCCAGTCAGGCTATCTTGGAAAAAGTGCATCAACAGTCCTTCGTCCTCAGAGTATACATGCATTTTGCGATAGTAAGCTCGGACATGTGTCTTAGGACAAGTGTTCCCCTTGTATTTCTCGAAGTCGGGTACCTTGAATTTCGGTGGCACACGGACGCCAGGAACTAAACCCAAGTCATTGATATCCATACCCAATCCTTGGCCTTCCATTGCCCTCATCCTTTCCTCCAGACCTCTAAACATCCTTCCAGCATCCTGTGGGAATCCCCATTCACTTTCAGGAAACAAATCCTCGTGTCGGTCCTCTTCCAACACGGGGATAGCAGCAGCCCTTCTGATTTGTTGTGTGGTCTGTCCTTCAAGGGTAGGCTGGGGAGGCCCACGGGGATTACCTTGATTAGCAGCAGGAGGAATTACACCAGGTCCTCCGATCACAGGTTCACCATTGACACGAATATCAGCAGGATTTCTTTGCGGGGGGTCCGCGACAACCTGAGCAACTGTGTCCATCCTGATTCTGAGTTCTTCTTGGCGATCAGCCATGTTTTGCATGACTTCCATGAACTGAGCCATCTGAGCAGTAACCTGAGTTCTCATCTGGATAAGATCTTCCCTTAACTGATCCATTTGCAGTGAGTGATTAGCCCTTGTGTAGTAGCGATGTGTAGGCGGAGGTGCAATTGCTGAAAGAGAAAACCTGATCAGTCAGATAAGAACACCATCTGATGTACCTGTTTGTGCATGATGTGCATGAGGTGCATGTGTGCATATGATGTGAGGTGCCATTTTCAGAGTATCCAAAATATTTAATATTAATCAAGAATGTTTAACAATGTGACAAAAGATAAGCATCAAGAGGAAACAAAAGACTCAAATTTCATTAATAATCTCTTTTTGAGTTTGGGCATACCCATACATTGACAAGATAGTTCAAACAACAGAAAAGACAAAGGACCCCATCCAACAAGCCTGGTGGTGGTCATGAAATACAAGCTCAAACACTAATCCATCTTGGTGTAAAACAAAGGTCCTCCTTGTTTAAAGTGCTCGTCGCTCCACTTCTTAGTTTCATCAAACATTTTCTTGGTCACTTCTCGATCTCTTTCTTTGACAAAACTTTGAATCACCACATCTTTACGAAACAACTGCCCATCTAACATATCACAGTGGACCACCAAGCTCTCACATCCTTTGCAATCAGGGAGGGTATTCTTTTCAGATGTACTTTCCATTTCTGCTATCTGGTTTCTGAGCTTTGCATTCTCTTCTGTTAGTCGAGCGGAACGGAGATGACTACCTTTAAGTTGTGTCTCCACGGCTATCCTTTGAGTAATTTCCTCTTCAAGCTTCTTCTCGATTGCTACCCTTTGGGTGGTTTCCTCTTCAAGCTTCTTTTTCAAACTCTTTACTTCGGCCCTAGCCTCTTTCTCTACTCTGAGCTTGTGAGCCCTTAAATCTTCTCTGTACTCTCGCTTGAGTTTTTCTTCTGCTTTCTTCACCGCTTCTTCTATAACCCTTTGATGGTCCTCAATACGAACAGTGGTAGCTCTTTCACCCTTTTCAGTTCTAGCCCTTTTTTGAACTCTAGAAGATCCTCCTTTCAGCATTTTAACCTCATGTGCTAATTCAGCCCTTTTCTGATCCACCAAGAAGTACTTTATTTTAGCGTCTTCCCCTTTTTCTCGCAACCTGATATTCTCCACATGTACTTGGTTGTACTCCTCAGCTGGTACAGTGGCAGTTAAAATCTCAGGTGGTTGTTCATATAGAGGGCTAACCTTCGGGAAAGGCAGCAGGCGCTCCTTAACTCTTTCTTCAACCCATTCAGTATAAGCTTTCTTAGCAATAGCATTCTTTCCCCCCAAGGTAGTTCGGTCTTCTGTATGAATTTTGTTCCACGCACTCCTTACTTTCTCCAAACCATCTGGATCGGTTCCTTTTTCAAAGCAAACGGACTCAAATATCTCTTTATCCAACGACTTGTCCTTCAGTACAAAACCCAACTGGCGCAGTGCTAGCTTCGGATTATAGTTGATAACTCCTTTTGTCCCTATGAGAGGAACATTGCCAAAACTGCCACATCTGGTTATAACTTGCTCGATGTCCGTTCGGAGGTGATACCAAACAATATCATTTACAGTAAGTCCCATAATCCTTTGGGGCCACTTCTGTGAATCTCTTGTAGTGACAAATGCTCCGCTTTTAGGCAAATGTGAAGAAAACCATTCGTACAGTATTGGCAAACAACCCCCAACTGATCCTTTTTTTCCATACCTAGAACGGATGGCATAATAAGTGTCGGCCAACAGAGTGGGTACAGGATTTTGATCCATGAAGAGACAAATGGCAGTGAGATCAACAAAATTTGGAATATTCGGGAACATCACTAATCCATAGATCATGACGGCCAAGAGAGCATTGAATTCTTTCCACTTTTCCTTATCAGCAAGGGTTTCAGCTTCCCTCATCAGAAATTTCACATAGAATCCATGGGTCCCACCATTAGGCTTCCAGTTATCCTTAACGTCCTTCATGCTCAAATAAAGAGCATCAGCAATGCGATCCATTTTGGGCTTCTAAGGTGCACACACAAAAGGAACCTTATGTTGAACTTTGATTTGAAGAATGTGTGCATACTCTTCGAGGGTAGGGGCTAGTTGGTAATCTTGAAAGGTAAAGCAGCGCAGCTCAGAATCATAAAACTGAAGAAGAGTGTAGAGACCCCACTCATCAATACGAGTAGTTAACATAAGCAGAATGTGGCCATAAGTCTTTCTGAATTCATCCAAATTTTGCCCAGTAACTCGGGTGCTCAATCGAACCAAAGGTGTTATATCCTCACGGTAGAAACTGCAAGAGAAGGTATGCTTCGTAGTCTTTTTGTTGACGGTCACACTGTTAGCCATTCTTGATGAGAAGTGTTGACTTTGGATACCTGAAAAATGGCATGCATATGAATGTTAATCTCTTTTCTCTTCTTTTTTTTCTTTTTTTTCTTTTCTTTTTTTTTTTCTTTTTTTTTTTTGAAATTAAACATGCTATGATGAGTATGATGCAATGAGAGGTCCTCCCCATATAGGAGAAGTGTATGTTGCTTCTGAACAAGATCGGATGTGGCAGGATCAAAAGTCTGGCATAGATACCACAAACCCATAAGAACCATAGTCACCAACAGAATAGAACGGTCACCAACGGTACCTGTCATGAATATCCCACCCCACTCACAGGTGAATCTAGGTCAAGGTAGGTCAAAAGGTCTCCAGCGTTAACAACTCTCCTGAAACACCGTCATTGTTGCAAATACATGCCAACAACGGTATCCCATTCGAGTCTCGGCTGGTCGTGGGTCTCATGATCGCAATCAACAGAACCTGACATTCTGTTGGCGTCATGACTATCCACTCTATC
This sequence comes from Vicia villosa, assembly GCF_029867415.1. Classification (NCBI taxonomy): domain Eukaryota; kingdom Viridiplantae; phylum Streptophyta; class Magnoliopsida; order Fabales; family Fabaceae; genus Vicia; species Vicia villosa. The sequence continues at coordinate 168,772 of NW_026706187.1, read as the reverse complement.
CTAGGTATCCTATGTGTCAACTCTGGCCTGGGTATTGGGCCTTTTACCTCATAAAACATCCCACCCAACCTGCAAAACAAAGCAGAAAAATATGTGCCCCCCACGGGGACCCATAGTATAGTCCAGATGCATGATATGCAAGCGGAAAATAAACATGATATGCAAGCATATATACAACATGTAAACAAATAAACAAACAAACAAAGAAACACCCAGTAAACAAACAAACAAAGGCTAGGATCGACTCGCTAAGAACGGACCAGCACAGGTCTAGCAACGTCCCCAGCAGAGTCGCCAGCTGTCGCTACCGCGAAAAATGGAATCAGAGTCGCCACTAATATATTTATCCCATCGCGGGAAAGGAATACCAGATAACCTAACTCAGAACAAGAACAAGGTCTTTCGACCAGAGAATCTAGGCACGGGAGTCGGTTACGCGAGGGGAAGGTGCTAGCACCCCTCACGCCCATCGTACTCGATGGTATCCACCTATGTTTGTTTCTATCTAAAGGGTGTCTAATGTTTAAAACCTAAATGTGAATGAATGCAAAAGAAATACGGGGAAAAGAAGGAATTATTTACAAGTGTGTTCGCTTAGGCCCCGCGACCCAGTGCCTACGTATCCTTTTCAGGAATCAGAACGACCGTAGTTCGGCTCCATAGTTTCCATTTGTTTTGTGTTTTTTAGTTGAACAGCGGTTAAGGTCACAATCCACGATGCTCAACCTTTGGAGACTTATACGCCTAGTTTTGGAAAGGACTTAACTTGTTCTTAAGCACCTAACAAGGCAAAAGAGTGAACTTGGGTTTGTGTTTTTTATGTAACTACATGATGAACAAAACCCAATACAAGGTTTCGCACCACTTCGTCACTTTGTTTTAATTCGAGCCTTTATTAGGTGTTTTAAATGTTTTTGGTTGGGTATTTTTTAAGGGAATTTACTTTGCGATTTGAATCACATAAAATGTATAATGATCGAGAAGCAGATTAGGGAATGAATCCCACTCACTTCTATCCCATTATATAATGTTCAAGAAACAGATTAGGGAATGAATCCCACTCATTTCTATCCCATTAACTAATGTTTGAGAAACAGATTAGGGAATGAATCCCACTCATTTCTCTCCCATTAAGTAGTGACCGAGAAACAGATTAGGGAATGAATCCCACTCATTTCTATGCCACCAAGTGATTGAGAAACAGATTAGGGAATGAATCCCACTCATTTCTCTATCACTTTCTTAATGTGATTCGCCTCTTTATTTATTAATGTTTTAAAGTTGAAAAGAAAAAGAATGAACAAAAGGGAACTAACCTATTCTCTAATCTAAGTTATTCTAATCTAAGTCTAATGGCCCTAAGGTCAAGGATAACTATCCTAACCTATCTCAATTCCTCTTAACAAAGAAGGAAGAGTCTAAGGGAACATGGCAAAAGAATGGAGTTACAATTCCAACAAGATAAGAGGAGATCCCTAGGGCATTAGCAAACCAAGGAATTAAGTGTCCTAAATCAAACACAAAAGCATCATGGCAACACACGAAAATATTCACAAGAAGTTACCAAAGTATCGCTTGAATCGTTACTTAACAATTAGCGAACTAACATCAATTAACCGAAACGAAAAGCAAATGAAAACATTAACAAAGCTTAAAGTCAGTAACTATTAGCTCATTTATAGGTCCAAGACCTCATACCAATTCATGTTAGTCAATTAACTCAAAACAAACAAGGTTCTAACAAAAACTAGACAAAACTAGGTCAAAACTAGTTAGTAAGTTCAAATGGCGAATGAAGTTAGAAGAATGCAATCAAATGATGGAAGTCAGTAGCTAACAACCTCTAATAGGTGTCTAAACAATCATGGAATCAAGTCACAAAGTCTCATACAAAATTATAGGTCATTTGGACAAGTTTTGATACAATCGTTAGCCAAAAGCAAGTTATTTACATGCGAGAAAGAAAAATCGAGTAAAATAAGAAACCATGACTTGAAAAATTCAACTCCAGGTCTTAGGACCTCTAAACATCCCTACTTATATGTACAAAAAGAAACTAAGTCAATTTCATAAAGGTAAAGCAAATTATAGGTCAAATTCGCATGGTTATCCGTTTGGGAACGTACATAAATCGGGTATAGAAAATCTAATGAAAACCTAACCAAAACATAGAATTAGACTTTTATTCTTTTCACACCATATGGTATATGAGTCTACGGATATCACACAAAAAATGGCAATTAAATTCTACTCCTAAGGTATTAAACAAAATTAATTTGCAAAACCGATCAAACTTAAAAAACACAATGAACACACTAAAGGAAATGATTTATTAAAAACAACAAACTAAGTTCTAAAAAATCTAACAAAAATATCAAAAATTTCTACACACATTATTCTATTTAAAACATATTTTTATTTATTTTTTATTTGAAGGAAAACGAGTTTATGAATTAAAAATGGGAGAGAAAACAGAATTAGAGTAGCACTAAAATCTGCCTTAGCATAGGGGTGTATTAGCAAAAAGAACATGAACTGAAAACTGTTTACAAAGTGCGTGGGCCTGGATCTAGGGGGTGGGAACATCAAAGCGCTAAGCCCAGCTAGCCAGAAGTGTGTTAACATTAGTGATTCAAGGGTGTAGAAACGAATTACTCTGGGCCTAAAGCAATGACGACCCAAGCCCCTTTTTCTATTTCATTATTTTCTCATCTCATGTTAATTGCCAGCATGCATGTTACAAATACACTATGGTTTTTATTGAAGCAAATGTTACACACATGAACACATATTATCAATGGGTCAAACTTATTTAAGTGGGATAAGGACAAAACAAGCCACAGACTAATCCCGCTGCGCCATCTCATCAATTAATCATTTGATAAAAACAAAAAGAAACCAAAAAGCTTGGAAAGAGAACCGTAGCATGAGTGCCACGTGACCCACCGGACTGCAACTAATATCTGAACCCAGATGCCGGAGCTCCGCCTCCGGTCATCCTTCTCGGCCGTGCACGCCGCCGGCGATGGTAAGCCACGCCCAGGAAACAAAAAGGAAACCATCGGTCCACTCGTTTTTCCGCGTAGATCACGGATCCGACCTTAATTTTTCGTTTTGAAACCTCTACCTTCCTAACCGACGTGGATTTACAAAACCCTAACATTCAAGATTATCCCCAAATTGCACAAAATATGTATCAAAGCAATCCTCATGCTACAAGGGACTCAAACACGCAATTCATACATTCATAGGAGGACTATATCACGCAAACAGAATACGTGCCCAATGAAAACAAATCCATACACAATATGCAACACCTTCAATGAAAACATGGTGGTCTAAATCCTAACCCAATCCCTGATGACGGGTTCCAGACCTATATGCTTCTAAAGCGGGGGAAAGAGTCACTTACTTGGCAAGATATGGATCAAGATTTGAAGAGATTGCTTTCTTTGTTCTTTGAATGAGATGATGATGATTATGGAGCACTCAAGTTTGATGAAAACCTTGGATCTTGGCAACTCTACTAGTGATGAAGATGGTGATGATTCATGGAGCAGGATTTTGCCACTTCGGTTATGGAGGTTGTAGTGGTGGTGGATGATGAAGCTTGTTGGAGTTGGTTGTTGAAGATGATGAAAGGTACGAACTTGATACGGTTATGGTGGTTAGAGAAGTTGTTATGGAGTGTGAAAAAATTGTTACGTTTTGGGAATGATGAAGGTTAAGAGAGAATGGAGTAGTGAGAGAGATGTGAGTTTTGGAAAGTGAAGAGATTTTAAACTGAAAAAGAAAGATATGGAGTGTGTTGATTTGTGAAGGAACTTTGGTTATATATGGTGAGTGTTCGTGGGAGCTACGGTGAGTGGGCAGTAGTTGAATATTCTCTCCAAACTTAATACACAAATTTGTGCACTTGGAGTAACTCTTTTCGTATGCTTTTCCTGGTTCAGCAATATGCATGGCTTGTTATGGAAATATAGTGGTGTGAAGCAATCTCCTGCATATGCTACAACAATAAAACTATGCAAATGCCCCTGTGCCAAGAACAGTTCGCCTCGCTCACTTTGAGACTTCACATCTTGACCTTTATACCACGAAATGCTACCATGTTTTGATTAAATGGAAGAGGACATAATAAGGAACAATTCAACACCAAGCTTGATCTCAATGAACGTTTGTATGCCCCTAAAAATGACTTTGAATTAAGCGCGCCACGTGTTTGACGAAAGGTTCACGCGCGACCTGGATTTGTGCCCAGCTTACCATTGGAGTGGCGACTTGACGAGGGCATGACTTTAGGGCTCTATAATTGATTTGATACACACCCAATTAACATGACTTTGGTACCAATGGAGAGATCACATGGAGAGGAAGGGACTAGTACCGAGTTTGGAATCCATGGATCCTTGTATTGCTCTAAAACTGATTTCCATTATGGCACACCACCTGTTTGACGAATTGCATGCGCCGTGCCCAGGGAAAGTGCCTTGCTACTTGACTTGCATAAGTGTGATTTTGCCAACTTCTCCCTTCAATAACTCTCAATCCATACGTCATATGAAAAAACTCCCAACTACTATATTGTAGAGGGCCATGAGGGGAGTGTTTTTGATGTTGACCTTGTTTTGATTTGATGCCTATAAGTACGTGCAATCTGGGGTCAAAGTCAGCTGCTTGACAAATTCCAAACTCTCAAAATTTTTCTATGGAATATGGTTTCCATGTGATTCTTCCAATTTTATCGTCTTTTATCTCTTTAACCAAGCCTCAAATGAGAAAACTCCCAACTAGAGAGTTGTAGAGGGCCGTGATTTGAGCAACTTTCATGTTGAAACTTTCTTGAGGAAATGCCTTGAGATGCGTGCAATACTTGCATGAAGTAGGCTAGTCAACCAAATTTCTAACTTTTCAAATATTTTCCTATGTATAGAACTTGCCTTTTATGGAAATTTCACCTTTCAACTACTTTCCATTTTTGGTAACTTTGACATTTTCTTGATTTTATTTCATTCCATTGACTTTCTTTGACCGATTTTCCACCAAAAGTCAACAGTTGACTTTGACTTTGACCAAAAAGTCAACATTTTCTGATTTTTCTAATTTCAGATGAATTTCCTGATTAATCCATTTCGGAACCAATTCTCAATCAAATTCCAACCAAATAAACTCCAGTGAATGATATTTCTTCAAGACAGCCATATTTCACGTCCACAGACATCTCCTGATTAAATTTTGACCAAAGATATCTCCCGCACGTAAGCTCTTTTTTTCAATTTCCTTGAACAGTAACTATGATATGGATGAATGTAATGGATGAATGACCTACATGCGGTATGTACATGAATGTGATATGAAAGCCAAATGGCTATAAATAAATGGGCAAATTTTGGGGTGCAACACACAGTTATTTTTATCCTAGTTCGTTGTTAACTAAACTACTCCAGTCCACCCCCGCGGAGTGATTTACCTCACTTGAGGATTTAATCCACTAATCGTAACAGATTACAATGGTTTTCCACTTAGTCCGCGACTAAGTCTTCTAGAGTATCCTGATCACAACCTGATCACTCCAGGAACAAATGCTTAGACACAAGCTAAGACTTTCTTAGAGTATCCTGACCACCACGTGATCACTCTAATTACAACTGCTTAGACACAAGCTAAGACTTCCTAGAGTATCCTGATCAACACTTGATCACTCTAGTTACTTACAAATTAATGTAATCAAATAAGAGTTTTACAATGCTTCTTAAAAGCTATAATCACAACAGTGATATTTCTCTTAACGTTTAAGCTTAATCTCACTAATATATTACAACAGCAATGTAGTGAGCTTTGATGAAGATGAAGTTTCTGAGCTTTGAATTTGAACAGTGTTTCAGCAAGTCTTTCAGAATAATTTCGTTCAGAATTGGTAACCTTGCTTCTCATCAGAACTTCATATTTATAGGCGTTTGAGAAGATGACCGTTGAGCGGATTTAATGCTTTGCGTATTCCGTACAGCTTTGCATTTAATGTTTCACGCTTTTGTCAACTACCTCGAGCCTTGTTCACGCTGTGTCTACTGACGTTGCCTTTAATAGCTTCCAACGTTCCTTTTGTCAGTCAGCGTAGCCTGCCACCTGTACTTTCTTCTGATCTGATGTTTGGTGCATAGCATCTTCTTGTCTTCTGACCTTGAAGTGCTTCTGAGCGTGATACCATGAGAACTTCAGTGCTTCTGCTTCTGATCTCAAGTTCTTCTGATGCTTTCATAGACCCATGTTCTGATTCTGCCTTGACCATCTTCTGATGTCTTGCCAGACCATGTTCTGATGTTGCATGTTGAACCTTCTGAGACAAAGCTTCTGAGCGCTTATTTGTGCATACTCTTTATATATTTCCTGAAAGGGAAATTGCAATGTATTAGAGTACCACATTATCTCACACAAAATTCATATCCTTGTTATCATCAAAACTAAGAATATTGATCAGAACAAATCTTGTTCTAACAATCTCCCCCTTTTTGATGATGACAAAAACATATATAAATGATATGAATTTGCGATCAGAAAGAACAGACGGCTAAAGACAAATTACACAGCTATAGCATAAGCATGTGAATATGTCTCCCCCTGAGATTAACAATCTCCCCCTGAGATGAATAATCTCCCCCTGAAATAAATACTCGAAGAACTTTAATAATAAAAGACTTCCCTGATTATTTCGGTAGAGACGATCACATAAGCTTCTGTCTTATGATAATTCATAGCTTCTGACTTCTGCTTCCATTGGACAGCTTCAGAACTTGAATTTCTTTAGATCCCTAGAACACTCACAGCTTCTGATTCCTGCTTCCATTTAGGACAGCTTCAGAACTTGAATTTCTTTGATCTTCAGAACATTCACAGCTTCTGATTCCTGCTTCCATTTACGACAGCTTCAGAACTTGAATTTCTTTGATCTTCAGAACATTCACAACTTCTGATTCATGCTTCCATTTAGGACAGCTTCAGAACTTGAGTTTTCTGGATCTTTAGAACATTCACAGCTTCTGATTTCTTCTTCCCTCGGATATCTTCAGAGCTTTGAATTTCTTCTTACATAACTTCATGCTAGATTGTATCAGAACATTGTTGAATGTACCAGAGCATCATCAGAGCATCTCTACATCCTGAAATGTTACAGAACAAAACTAAACGACAAAAGTCAGCATGAATGAGTTAGAACATAAAATGTGTATCAGAACACAAAATATGTATCAGAGCCATATAAGCCATATAGAATATATCAGATCCAATAGACAATGTATCAGAGCAAATAGACAATGATTTGGATCATATTCTATTATCAGAATTTCTGATCATTCTTCCTTCTTGCTTCTGATTCTGAAGCTTCCTAGCACTCAACTTGCTTCAAGAATCTAGGAGCTTGATTCTCTAAAGAGTTGCTTCATCATCTCGTTGCTTCTTATGTTGATCTTGAATCTTCGATTCCTGCAACAACACAACTTAAAAACATAGAACTTTGCAGGTTCTGTTAGTAAATGTGGAGCCTTTTTACTCGGTAACTGATAATATTAATCAGATCATTTATCATATATTTCTCCCCCTTTTTGTTATAACATCAAAAAGCATAAAAGATTCAGATGTAAAGCAAGAGACAAAAGGAAAGAAACATAAATAACTTTTCATTGATTTCAACAAGAAGGATTACAAAAGAGGAATGCAGGAAAACAGATGCAACAAGGAAAGAAAACTACAAAGACTTAAAGCCTAAGACTCTATCCTACGCAAAGACTGCGCAAACAACTCAAGAACCCTCTGGTCTTCAGTTTGTTCAGCCATGAAAGCTTGAAAACTCTTCATGCCTGTCCAGACTAGAACCTCCACTGTAGGAGAGATCCAAGAGACCAAAGAGGAAGTGAGGGACAGTTCATAGACAGGGAGCTAATGTTGCAAACGGGCTCCAGTGACTCAAGCAGGTCTTCTTCCTTTGGATAAATGTTGATAACAACATTGAAGAAGAGATCTGTCTTGAAAGAGACTTGGAGAGCCATCCCAAGATATGCTTCACATCCTGTAACTGATTAACCCTTCCATCCGTTCTCATTGAGTTGAAAGGATTCATGATGAACGCTAGGTTGAAGATGAATGAACTAGGGTTTATGCCAAAGAAAAACTTTGTTGGACAAGAGAGAAAAAGAAAGAGAAAGAGAGCCAAGACTTATTGGAAAAAAAATGCAACGAAATGAAGGAATAAATAGAGGGAAAAAGAAGAGGGAAACGTTCGAGGAATATAAAAAAGAAAAGAAGGACGATAAAAGAAATGATGAATGGCATTTAATGTAACATGACGTGAGGAGAGATAATAATGACAAAAGACGAGATTTGCACAGTTACCTAAGTAGACGTCCCCTCAACTGCACGCACGCTTGTCCAGAAATAGTGAACACGTGTTTACCATCTGGATAGCCAGTTACAGCTGTTTTGCTTTTAAAGAGATTCTGAATCAACTTAGACAATGAAACGTTAGTAATAACTGAATCACAATTTCTAATTGATTTCAATCAGAACTTCTTATAAAAAAAATTCAATTTCATTTCAGAAGATACTCATACATAAGATCTTCTCATCTTCTCATTCTGGGCATAAATCCATACTGATATTCTTCAGAATGAACTTAAACCTATCTTCAGCAAGGGGTTTTGTAAAGATATCAGCCCATTGATGGTCTGTATCCACAAAGTTTAAAGATATAACACCCTTCTGAACATAGTCCCTCATGAAATGATGTTTAATCTCAATATGTTTAGCTTTTGAATGTAAAATAGGATTCTTAGATAAACATATAGCAGAAGTATTATCACAGAAAATAGGAATGTTACTCTCATATATCTGATAATCTTCCAGCTGACTTCTCATCCAGAGCATTTGTGTGATACAACCAGCAACAGCAACATATTCTGCTTCTGTTGTTGAGAGGGCAATAGTAGCTTGCTTCTTGCTGTACCATGAGATCAGATGACTTCCAAGAAATTGACAACTTCCAGAAGTGCTCTTTCTTTCTATTCTATCTCCAGCATAGTCAGCATCACAGAATCCTACTAAGTTGTAATCTTTAGATCTTCTATAAACTAAACCAACATTAGTAGTACCTTTCAGATACCTTAGAATTCTCTTAACCGCTGTTAAATGAGATTCTCTTGGATCTGATTGGAATCGAGCACACAAACAAACACTAAAGAGAATGTCAGGTCTAGAAGCAGTTAGATATAGAAGAGATCCAATCATACCTCTGTACAACTTCTGATCTACCTTCTTACTTACCTCATCCTTACCCAGTACACATGTTGGATGCATAGGAGTTTTGGCTTCTTTGATTTCAGACAGATTAAACTTCTTCAGAAGTTCTTTCACATACTTCGTTTGATGAACATAGGTTCCATCGGAAGTTTGGTTGATTTGAATCCCAAGGAAATACTTGAGTTCTCCCATCATGCTCATTTCAAATTCAGCCTGCATAGACTCAGCAAACTCCTTTCCAAGTGTAGCATTAGATGTTCCAAAGATAATATCATCAACATATATTTGATAAATTAAAATATCCTTTTTAAATGTTTTACAAAAGAGAGTAGTGTCCACTTTTCCTCTAGTGAAATCATTTTCCAGAAGGAAAGAACTCAAACGTTCATACCAAGCTCTGGGAGCTTGTTTCAATCCGTATAATGATTTCTTTAATTTGAAAACATGATTTGGAGACATGGAGTCTTCAAAACCAGGAGGTTGGTGAACATAAACTTCTTCATCTATATAACCATTTAAGAAGGCACTCTTGACATCCATCTGATAAAGAGTGATGTTGTGTTGAGTGGCAAAAGAAATTAATAGACGAATAGATTCTAACCTGGCCACTGGTGCAAAGGTTTCTGTATAATCAATCCCTTCTTGCTGACTATAACCCTGAGCAACCAGTCTGGCTTTGTTTCTTACCACTTCACCTTTCTCACTTAGCTTGTTTCTGAAAACCCACTTAGTACCGATGATGTTAAATCCTTTTGGTCTAGGAACCAAGTCCCATACATCATTCCTTGTAAACTGATTTAGTTCTTCTTGCATGGCAATTATCCAGTCTGGATCTTCTAGAGCTTGATCAACAGAAGTTGGCTCGATCAAAGAAACAAGACCTAATTGACATTCTGCATTGTTCTTAAGGAATGCCCTTGTTCTGATGGGATCATCTTTCTTTCCAAGGATCACATCTTCTGAATGAGCTGATGCAAGTCTAGGTGATCTTCTGACTGTTGGTTCTTCAGAGATTCTCAGATTCTCTAAAGATGCAGCAACTTGATCTTCTGATTCATTGCTTCTGAGACTGCCAGCTTCTGCAGCTTTGCTTCTTGATTCTTCAACTTCTGATATATCAATATCAAAATCTGCAAAATTCTCAAACTGCTTTGGTTTTTCAAGACCAAGCTTATCATCAAACCTGATATTGATTGATTCTTCTACAATCAATGTTTCAGTATTGTATACTCTGTAGCCTTTAGAGCGTTCAGAATATCCAAGAAGGAAACATTTTTGTGCTTTGGAATCAAACTTACCAAGATGATCTTTAGTATTCAGAATAAAACATACACATCCAAAAGGATGGAAATATGAAATGTTGGGCTTTCTGTTCTTCCACAATTCATAAGGAGTCTTATTTAGAATAGGTCTGATAGAGATTCTATTCTGAATATAGCATGCAGTGTTAATTGCTTCTGCCCAGAAATGCTTAGCCATATTGGTTTCATTGATCATGGTTCTGGCCATTTCTTGTAGAGTCCTATTCTTTTGCTCTACAACTCCATTTTGCTGTGGAGTTCTGGGGCAAGAGAAATCATGGGCAATACCATTTTCTTTGAAGAACTCCTCAAAGAATCTATTCTCAAATTCGCCACCATGATCACTTCTGACCTTTATGATTTTACACTCTTTCTCAGATTGAATCTGAGTGCAGAATTCAAAGAACACTGAATGAGACTCATCCTTGTGTTTCAAGAACTTTACCCACGTCCAGCGGCTATAATCATCAACGATGACTAATCCATATTTCTTCCCTCTGACAGATGCTGTTTTGACTGGGCCAAACAGATCAATGTGTAAGAGTTCTAACGGCCTTGAGGAAGAAACAACATTCTTAGACTTGAATGCAGGTCTGGAGAACTTGCCCTGCTGACATGCTTCACAAAGAGCATCTGATTTGAATTTCTGATTGGGGAGTCCTCTGACCAGATTTAGTTTGTTAATCTGAGAAATCTTTCTCAAACTAGCATGTCCTAATCTTCTGTGCCAGACCCATTGCTCTTCAGAAACAGACATAAGACAAGTCACCTTCTGATTCTTAAGATCCCGAAGATCTGTCTTATAAATGTTGTTCTTTCTCTTGCCTGTAAATAGGATTGAGCCATCCTTCTGACTTACAGCCTTGCAAGACTTTTGATTGAAGATTATATCATAACCATTGTCACTTAATTGACTTATGGACAATAAGTTATGCGTTAATCCTTCAACAAGAAGTACATTAGTTATGGAAGGAGAGTTACCAGAATTTATAGTTCCTGAACCAATAATTTTGCCCTTCTGATCTCCTCCGAATTTCACTTCTCCAGCAGATTTAAGCACCAGGTCTTGGAACATAGACCTTCTTCCTGTCATGTGTCGTGAGCATTCAGAGTCCAGGTACCATGACATGTTGTGCTTTTCCTTCTTTGCAGCCAAGGATATCTGCAATAGGAATAATCTTTTCCTTAGGTACCCACATTTTCTTGAGTCCTTTCTTGTTAGTTCTCCTCAAGTTCTGATTGAACTTGGGTTTAGCAAAATATTTAGCAGGAGGAACAGTATGATACTTCTTATTCTTAGTTCCATGATATTTCTTAGGTTGTGTCACATGCTTCTTGGTGTGTGTTATGTGAAAACTTTGTGCATGTGATGTGTGCTTAATATCATGGGAGTGGCCAAATTTAAATTGGTTATACAGAGGCTTGTATAATATTTTCATATCATCCACAGATTCAAGCTTGTATAGGATTTCACCCTCATAACCAATGCCAACTCTCTTGTTCCCAGACACAGCATATATCATAGAAGCTAGCTGACTTCTGCCAATACTTCTAGATAAGAACTTCCTGAAACTTAAATCATATTCTTTCAGAATATGATTCAGACTGGGAGTGGATTTTTCTGAATCAGAAGGAGATCCAACATTATTGGATAATTTTAAAACTTTTTCTTTTAATTCAGAATTTTCCAACTCAAGCTTCTTAGTTTCAAATTCAAATTGCTTTTTCAGCTTTTTGTATTTGATACTAAGATGAGCTTTTAATTCAAGAAGCTCTGTTAGACTGGAAACTAACTCTTCTCTAGATAGTTCAGAAAATACCTCTTCAGAATCTGATTCTGATGTAGATTCTGATCCATCATCTTCTGTCGCCATCAGCGCAAAGTTTGCCTGCTCTCCTTCAGAGTCTGATCCTGATTCTGATTCAGAATCATCCCATGTTGCCATAAGACCTTTCTTCTTATGAAACTTCTTCTTTGGATTCTCCTTCTGAAGTTTCGGACACTCATTCTTGTAATGTCCAGGCTCATTGCACTCATAGCAGACAGCCTTCTTCTTGTCAGATCTTCTGTCACCAGAAGATTCTCCTCGTTCAAATTTCTTTGAACTTCTGAAGCCTCTGAATTTCCTTTGCTTGCTCTTCCAGAGTTGGTTTACCCTTCTGGAGATCATGGACAGTTCATCTTCTTCTTCAGATTCTGATTCTTCAGGATCTTCTTCTCTAGCCTGAAAAGCGTTAGTGCATTTTTTAACATTAGATTTTAAAGCAATAGACTTACCTTTCTTCTGAGGTTCATTAGCGTCAAGTTCAATCTCATGACTCCTCAGGGCACTGATCAGCTCTTCCAAAGAAACTTCATTCAGATTCTTCGCAATCTTGAATGCAGTCACCATTGGGCCCCATCTTCTGGGCAAACTTCTGATGATCTTCTTTACATGATCAGCCTTGGTGTAGCCTTTGTCGAGAACTCTCAATCCAGCAGTCAGAGTTTGAAATCTTGAAAACATCTTTTCAATGTCTTCATCATCCTCCATCTTGAAGGCTTCATACTTCTAGATTAGTGCAAGAGCTTTGGTCTCCTTGACTTGAGCATTTCCTTCATGATTCATCTTCAAGGACTCATATATGTCATGGGCCGTTTCCCTGTTAGATATCTTCTCATACTCAGCATGAGAGATAGCATTCAGCAAAACAGTCATGCATTTGTGATGATTCTTGAAATCTTTCTTTTGATCATCATTCATTTCGCTTCTCGTGAGCCTTACACCAATAGCTTTAACAGGATGTTTGTAACCATCCAACAGAAGATCCCATAGATCAGCATCCAGACCAAGAAAGTAACTTTCTAATTTATCTTTCCAATACTCAAAGTTTTCACCATCGAATATTGGTGGTCAGGTGTAACCATTGTTACCATTACCATTGTAGTATTGCTCAGCTGAGCCAGATGTAGATGTTTGAGTTTCACCAGCCATCTTTTACTGAAGCGTTTTTCTCTTCCTGAATCTTTTCTAAACACGGTTAAGTGCTTGCACCTTAGAACCGGCGCTCTGATGCCAATTGAAGGATAGAAAAACACTTAGAAAGGGGGGGGGGTTTGAATAAGTGTAGTCTTAAAAACTTGAACGATAAAAATAAATTGCACAGTTATTTTTATCCTGGTTCGTTGTTAACTAAACTACTCCAGTCCACCCCCGCGGAGTGATTTACCTCACCTGAGGATTTAATCCACTAATCGTAACAGATTACAATGGTTTTTCACTTAGTCCGCGACTAAGTCTTCTAGAGTATCCTGATCACAACCTGATCACTCCAGGAACAAATGCTTAGACACAAGCTAAGACTTTCTTAGAGTATCCTGACCACCACGTGATCACTCTAATTACAACTGCTTAGACACAAGCTAAGACTTCCTAGAGTATCCTGATCAACACTTGATCACTCTAGTTACTTACAAATTAATGTAATCAAATAAGAGTTTTACAATGCTTCTTAAAAGCTATAATCACAACAGTGATATTTCTCTTAACGTTTAAGCTTAATCTCACTAATATATTACAACAACAATGTAGTGAGCTTTGATGAAGATGAAGTTTCTGAGCTTTGAATTTGAACAGTGTTTCAGCAAGTCTTTCAGAATAATTTCGTTCAGAATTGGTAACCTTGCTTCTCATCAGAACTTCATATTTATAGGCGTTTGAGAAGATGACCGTTGAGCGCATTTAATGCTTTGCGTATTCCGTACAGCTTTGCATTTAATGTTTCACGCTTTTGTCAACTACCTCGAGCCTTGTTCACGCTGTGTCTACTGACGTTGCCTTTAATAGCTTCCAACGTTCCTTTTGTCAGTCAGCGTAGCCTGCCACCTGTACTTTCTTCTGATCTAATGTTTGTGAATAAAATATTTGAATATCATCAGAGTCAAACAGCTTGGTGCATAGCATCTTCTTGTCTTCTGACCTTGAAGTGCTTCTGAGCGTGATACCATGAGAACTTCAGTGCTTCTGCTTCTGAGCTCAAGTTCTTCTGATGCTTTCATAGACCCATGTTCTGATTCTGCCTTGACCATCTTCTGATGTCTTGCCAGACCATGTTCTAATGTTGCATGTTGAACCTTCTGAGACAAAGCTTCTGAGCGCTGATTTGTGCATACTCTTTATATATTTCCTGAAAGGGAAATTGCAATGTATTAGAGTACCACATTATCTCACACAAAATTCATATCCTTGTTATCATCAAAACTAAGAATATTGATCAGAACAAATCTTGTTCTAACAATTCTGTTGTTACTCTGTCGTTATTCTGTCTGTCTGGCATTGGATTGTTGTCTGTTTGTGTATGCAGGTATTTCCTTGAAAGCCCTTGATGGTTAATTCCAAGGCATTGATATAAGGATTTTACCCGAAAACAGCCGTTACTCTGCCCGATTTTCGTCAGAATTTTAATGTGCTTAATGCAAAGTTGTGCTAAAGATAATAAGTTCATCTGGATCCCCAAGTGATAATGTTTTGGTTTGGTATTGATAATTCCAAAGGATGGGAAATCTACCTTGACTCATAATGTCAAGTGTTGGTTTCTTCTTCGGTTAGACCGTTCTTTTCCTTAGCTTTTATTTTACGCAATAGGATAGTCTCTTCATTCCCCCCTTCTTTAATTTTCAAAATCTTCTTCCTTTTTCAAAAACCTTCTTATGTTTGTAAAACCTTTTAAAACCTTTTTCTTGAAAATATCTTTTGCCCCTTTAGGGCCTTTTCTTCAAAAGTTTAGACACGACTAATTGTCGAAACGAGTGGCGATACCCCACGATTTTGAAATTGATTGATATAATGAGATCTTTTCCGCGTGAGAGAGCTAGTGGCATACTCGTTGATTTCTATCCGAGTTGGAGCCCTTCTTTCATTTGCGATGCAAAGAACTCATTTGTTCTCATGCTCAAGATCAATGGCTGAGTATTTCTCTCCAACGACGATAAAGTGTTTATTCGTTTTTTAAAAATGTTTTTCCCTTTAAGCAGAACTACATTAGCTCTGACTTCTCCATTGCACCGAGGAGGTATGTAGGCACAAGGCTTAATGTCTTGCCGAGCTTATTTAAAAATAAAACAAACCCTTTGTTTTTAGCACACACACACAACACAGATTTTCAAAAAGGTTCCTGTGGAATACCACATATATGAGGGGTGCTTAAAACCTTCCCCTTGTATAATCAACACCCGTACCTAAGATCTCTTCTTTTTTGTTTTTTAAAACAAACTTTGGTTTTTTTCGTTCTTTTCCCTTTTCCTTTGGAAATAATAAAGCGCGGTGGCGACTTTCACTAAAATATTGAGTCGAGTCATTCCTATGGCTTCGATATCAAATTTTCCCCGCTACAATACCTAATGGGTGCATGATCGGTGTAGACTATTATCTTTGCTCCTATCAAATAGGAACAAAATTTATCTAACGCGAAGACCACGGTTAAGAGTTTTTTTCGGTTGTGGTGTAATTCATCTGTGCAGGGTCTAAGGTTCTACTTGCGTAGTACATTGCGTGGAGTTTTTTATCTTTCCTTTTGCCTAAGACTGCTCCTACGGCATAGTCACTTGCATCGCACATAATTTCAAACGGTAACCCCCAATCGGGTGGTTGCATTATGGGTGCAAATATAAGGACTGCCTTTAATATTTCAAAGGCTTTTAAACATTCGTCATTGAAATTAAACTCGATGTCTTTCATTAAAAGGTTGGTCAAAGGCTTAGAGATCTTAGAAAAGTCCTTTATAAATCATCTGTAGAAACCGACGTGTCCTAAGAAACTCTGTATTTCTCTAACTGTTTTTGGGGGTTAGAGGTTCTCTATAACTTCGATCTTTGCTATATCGACTTCAATCCCCCTTTCGGAGACGACATGTCCAAGTACAATTCCTTGTTTAACCATAAAATGACACTTCTCCCAGTTTAGGACGAGGTTAACTTGTACACATCTGTCCAATATTTTTTCTAGATTAGAAAGGCATCCCTCGAAATCCTCCCCACATACAGAGTAGTCATCCATAAAGACTTCCTGATGTTGTCTATGTAGTCAGCGAAAATTGACATCATGCATCTCTGAAATGTTGCAGAGGCGTTACATAATCTGAACGGCATTCGTCTATAAGCGAATGTTCCATAAGGGCATGTGATGGTTGTTTTCTCTTGGTCATCAGGGTGAATTGGGATTTGGAAGAATCTTGAGTAACCATCCAGGTAGCAGTAATAAGAGTGTTTTGCTAAATGTTCGAGCATTTGATCAATAAAAGGGGGAGGAAAATGGTCTTTCCGCGTGGCCTTGTTCAATTTACGATAATCAATACACATTCTCGCACCAGTCACCACTCTTTCAGCGATAGATTCGCCTGACTTGTTTATGGTAACTGTTATGCCTCCTTTCTTTGGTACGCAATGGACAAGACTTACCCACTGACTATCAGAGAGATTGGATATATAATTCTTGCATTTAGAAGTTTGGTGACTTCATCTTTAACTACTGTGCTCAGGATTGGGTCGATCCTCCTTTGATGTTCCCTAGAGGATTTGCAATATTCTTCCAACATGATGCGATGCATACATATGGAAGGACTTATTCCTTTCAGATCGGCAATGTTATATCCTAACGCAGATGGGTATTTTCTTAACACTTGCAACAGTTTTTCAGTCTCTGTTTCTCCTAACTCTGCGTTGACTATTACTGGTCTTTTAAGCTCATTGTCTAGGAATTCATATCTAAGAGTCTTGGGTAATGGTTTAAGGTCCAAGGTTGGTTTCTTAGGGCAAGGCATATGGTTGGGTGTTAAAGCTAAGCATTCGCTTAAGCTATCGTCTCGATATTCCGAATGCCAATTGTCATCTTCGAAAATCAGGGGCATTGGATCTTTATAACATCAGAGTAAGATTCTTCTGATAATCCTATATCTCTTATACATTCATCAATAACGTCCACCAGATAGCATGTATCTTCTATAGCTGAGGCCTGAAGGAATTGTGTTAGAATAAATTCGACCTTCTCTTCACCTACTTCGAATGTCAACTTGCCTTTCTTTACGTCTATAATATCTCCAACGGTGGCCAGAAATGGTCTTCCTAAGATTATAGGGGTATTGACATCTTCCTTTATGTCCATAATTATGAAATCCGTAGGGATGTAAAATTGTCCGATGCGGACGGGCACGTTTTCAAGAACACTTACAGGATACCTAACAGAACGGTCTGCAAGTTGTACTGACATCTTGGTTGGTCTTAGCTCTCCCATATTAAGCTTCTCGCAAATGGACAAAGGCATTAGGCTAATACTAGCTCCTAAGCCGCACAGAGCTTTGCCTATGACAAATTTTCCTATATTGCAGGGTATGGAGAAACTCCCTGGGTCTTTCAGCTTAGGTGGCATTTTATTTTGAATTATCGTACTACATTCGGCAGTGAGTGTTATGGTCTCATTGTCTTCTATATTTTTCTTATTTGATAGGATTTCTTTGAGAAATTTAGCATATGAGGGCATTTGTGTAATAGCTTCTGTAAAAAGAATTGTAATGTTTAACTGTTTAAGAAGTTCAACAAATTTCTTAAATTGCCCTATGCTTTTAGATTTTTCAAATCTTTTAGGGTACGGGATAGGTGGTTATAGGGTGGTGGAGGTACGTATGGCGCTTCTTTTTCCTTTGTCTCGCCATCCTTGTCCTCTTTCTCTTTTGGGTTACTTGATTTATCTTTGGGTCCAATTTCCTCCTTAGTTGTTTTACTAGGGCTTTGGAACATAGCAGGGTTTTTAAGTCTAGGGTCAGTTGGTTCGTCCATCTCTTTATCACTTCGCAAAATAATAGCATGATCATGTCCTTTCGGATTCGGTTGTGGTTGTCCAGGAAACGTCCCGGTTGGTGCGGCAGTAGGTGCTTTCTATTGTGCCACTTGAGAGATTTGTGTTTCAAGCATCTTGTTGTGAGTGGCTAACGCATCTACTTTAGTTACCAAATGTTTGATTTGCTCATTGGTGTGTACGTTTTGGTTTAGGAAGTCCTTATTAGTCTGAGTTTGAGTGGCTATGAAATTTTCCATCATTAATTCTAGGTTAGATTTCCTAGGGACGTTAGGAGCAGCTAAGGGTGCCTTTTTGATATCCAGGTGGTATGATAGGTGCTTGTCCAGGCGCATATAAAGAATTATTGTTCTTATACGAAATATTAGGGTGATTCTTCCATTCTGGGTTATATGTGTTCGAGTAAGGGTTTCCTTGAGCATAGTTTACTGGTTCGGGGGAAACTCCTTCTAAAAGATGGCACTCGGGGGCAGCATGCCCAGACATCCCGCATATTTTAAAATTGGGGGCTACAGCAGCTACGACGGCAACAGGTGCTACAGTCAGGTTTTCGATCTTCTGAGTTAGGGCATCAACTTTGGCGTTAACACGGTCAAGGCTGCTTATCTCGTAAATACCACTTTTCATTGAATATTTCTCACCAGAAGTTCTCTCTGACGGAGCTCTCTCGCTTCCCCACTAATAGTGATTTTGAGCCATACTCTCGATAAGTGCATAGGCATCAGCATATGCTTTGTTCATGAGTGCGCCACCTGCGGCGGTGTTAATTGTAAGTCTCGTGTTGTATAGGAGACCATTGTAGAAGGTATGGATAATTAACCATTCTTCTAATCCGTGATGTGGACAGAGCCTCATCATGTCCTTGTATCTCTCCCACGCTTCGAAAAGAGACTCGTTGTCTTTTTGTCTAAACCCATTGATCTGCGCTCTTAGCATGGCGGTCTTGCTAGGTGGAAATTATCGCGCCAAGAAGAATTTCTTCAGTTCATTCCAGGTAGTGACTGAATTGGCGGGTAAAGACTAGAGCCAAGCTCTAGCTCTATCCCTCAGCGAAAAAGGAAAAAGGCGTAGTCGGATAGCTTCAGAACTGACACCATTTGATTTTACAATGTCTGCGTATTGCAAGAACACTGACAAATGGATATTATGGTCTTCCGTCGGACTCCCATAAAATTGACTTTGTTGTACTGCTGACAACAAAGATGGCTTCAGTTTGAAATTATTCGCCTCAGTAGCAGAAGCAGCAATGCTATTGTGTGGTTTAGCTAGCGAAGGGATGGCGTAAGACTTGAGAGGACGCGGCTGTTCTCCCATGGTGGATTCTTCAACTGGTTCAGAAATAGGACTAGGAACAAGAGTGCGAGTTCGTCGTAATCGACGTGCTACAGTGATAGAACGCTCTGGTTCGGGAATTGGCAGCACTAAGTCTTCACTTTGAGAGCGAGTACTTGGCATGCACAAAGGGAATTAAGTAATTAAATGTGCCTTAGTCTCTACAACATAACCGTTAATTACGATATCGACTAAATTAGTCCCCGACAACGGCGCCAAAAACTTGATCGCGACAAAATGGGTATGTCTATGATTATGACTGCAAATGCACAGTCTATCGCGTAGCTTTAAAGATTATCGAACCCAAAGGACTAAGAATCGACCTACGGTATTTAATTTTTACTACGTAAATCTAAGGCTAATATCTGATTAATTAGGATCAGACGGGGGAAATAGGGAAATAGGATTAAATTAAATTATAGGGAAGATGCACCGGTATGTAATGGTCGGACGTTGGGGATCTAGTAAACTATCAACGCAATTCGTAATTAGAAATAATTTTCCGTAGAAATCATTTGCTTAAAAACCTTCCTCTTACACTCTCGTGTTTATTGATTATGATCTTATTATTAAACCTAAGTGAGCGCTCTCGTTGTATCAATTAAAGTTTAAAATATTTTTTGAAAACAAATGAAGACTAATTAACCTTAAAGCGCTCTCGCTGTATTTAAGGTTAATGCTTAATTTCTACTGTCCAGTTAAATCTCAAACTCTCGTTTTTATTGATCCTAACTTCTATTGCTTTTTACTCTCGTAACATAACGGTTTAATTAAGTCTTAGAAATTATAACTAGATAGATAAATTCTCATTGATAAAATATGTTGATAGCGTTACTAGATTCCCTCGATTATGTGACCTTACATACCGGTATAAATTATTTAGCCGGACATAGTTTTAAATGACGAGGAAGAACAAATAAAACAGATAAACAACATTCAAGACATCAATTTATGGTTCAACATAGACAATAAATAATAATGAATACAAATAAAAATAATAAATACTAAAAATCGAAACCTGAACTAAAATTGCAGATCTGAAATTGCTAAACTGTTAGTGCCAAGCTTTAATCCGGAACTGGAAATAGTTTGCAGAAGCAAAATCTACTCCTAAAACTAAAACTAAGTTCTGAAGCTGAAAAAGAAAATTGAAATGCAATGGTGTGGAAATCTATTGCTGAGACTGGTTGGGAAAAAGACTTGAAACTGGATGCAGAAGAAAAGTGACGGCAATGGAGAAAAATCTTCGTCCTTTTCTCAAATCTTTTCTGAGTATTTATAACAAAGCTTTAGGTTTAGGTTGAATCTTGAATTTGTTTCAGAGCTGGCATTTCGGAGGAGAAAAAGGAGGAGAAAGTATAGGGGTTGACGTCGAAGCTCCTATTCTGAGTGTGAGTGTGTGACTCATGTCACACACTAATTAAGGGCGTGTGTCATTCGGCAGGGGGGAGGGGGTGCCGCCTCCTGATGGACGTGCAACCACGTCTTGGGCCATTTGGTTTATGGGCCTTGTTCTTCATATTTGCGCCCCATATTTGCTTCTTCACCCTTATCACCCTTTTTCTCTTCATTTTGTCTCCCTTTTCCGATTATTTTCCTAAGAAATCCTGATTTAATTAAATACCTGAAACAAAGTAAAAATACCGGCGTAATACGAAATAAAGTAATACAATTGAAATAAAATAGGAAAATAATACATGTAAATTAAGCTAAATACACGATACGTTTGCGTGTTATCAAGTATGCATCCAGAATAAGCATCAAAGTATGTATCTAGGATACATCTACAGAGAGCAGAAAAATGAGAGATCTTGAGAGAAAATTAGTAAAGGGAGCTGAGCATGAAATTCAAGATGAGAAGCTTCAAGAAACCATGCATTAGAAGTTCCAGAAGAGGCAACACATACTTAGTATGTGATATTCCACTGTATTGTGATACATTAAACATATGCCTAATATAAGCATAGAAGAAATCCTTGCTGTTAAGCAGAATTCTCCACGGGAGTTATCAGAAGTTCACCAATACTTGATCAATACATACATTGTCCACATTGAATGACCTGAGAAAGTGAATACACCGAGTTGTTGCTCGAAGAAGTGTTTCATGTTTGCTTATGATCATTAAATGTGTTATCAGGTGTAACAAGCTTTATGATCAGTATTCAAGAAGAATTGAAACTTGTTTATATTGTCAAGAAAAATCAAACGAATACTATGAGGAAATGGTGGAGAAAATCTGTGAACATAAAATCAGAATCTTGTGCCTTCAAGCGGAAATACAAAGGAAAATCTTATAAAAAGAAAAGCTTCCGATACAATGGCTTACCTAGATAAAAGGGGGACGAACACGAGGAAGCTGGGGTGGAGGAGGAAAGACGGACGAGGAAGCTAAAAGGGAGAGAGAACTATGAATGCAAAGAGTGAAAAGCAAAAGGGAATGGGTTTACTAAAGAAATGAATAGAGACAGTAAAATCAATTGGTTTTCAAAGCATTCGAGGGTGGAGCGAAGAACCAAAGGATATTAGCCAACACCCAATAGGAATATTGGAAAAGATGTGCCATTTGGAGCAACGGAGACATTTGATTGGTTGCAATTAAATTTTTATTTAGCAAATTACCAAAAAATACTTTTATTAAGGTAATTAGATTTTACATTAAGGGTAAATTAGGGTGTTTGGTGGTATGTTTTATTATTAGTTAGGTAGTTGAAGCTTCTGATACAATGGCTTACCCAAATAAAAGGAGGATGAAGACGAGGAAGCTGGGGTGGAGGAGGAAAGACGGACGGAGAAGCTGAAAGGGAGAGAGAACTATGAATGCAGAGAGAGAAAAGCAAAAGGGAATGGGTTTACTGAAGAAATGAATAGAGAGAGTAAAATCAATCGGTTTTCAAAGTATTCAATGGTGGAGGGAAAAACCAGAGGATATTAGCCAACACCCAATAGGAATATTGGAAAGGATGTGCCA
Source organism: Vicia villosa (assembly GCF_029867415.1). Lineage (NCBI taxonomy): Eukaryota > Viridiplantae > Streptophyta > Magnoliopsida > Fabales > Fabaceae > Vicia > Vicia villosa. The sequence goes on along the minus strand of NW_026706187.1, from coordinate 146,054 downwards.
TTTGGAGCAATGGAGACATTTGATTGGTTGGAATTAAATTTTTATTTAGAAAATTACCAAAAAGGACTTTTATTAGGGTAATTAAATTTTACATTAAGGGTAAATTAGGATGTTTGGTGGTATATTTTATTATTAGTTAGGTAGTTGAAGCTTCCCATACGATGGCTTACCCAGATAAAAGGAGGATGAAGACGAGGAAGCTAGGGTGGAGGAGGAAAGGCGGACGAGGAAGCTGAAAGGGAGAGAGAACTATGAATACAGAGAGAGAAAAGCAAAAGGGGATGAGTTTACTGAAGAAATGAATAGAGAGTAAAATCAATTGATTTTCAAAGTATTCAAGGGTGGAGGGAAAAACCAAAAGATATTAGACAACACCTAATAAGAATATTGAAAAGGATGTGCCATTTAGAGCAATGGAGACATTTGATTGTTTGGAATTAAATTTTTAAATTTAGCAAATTACCAAAAAGAGTTTTTATAAAGATAATTAAATTTTACATTAAGAGTAAATTAGGGTGTTTGGTGGTATGTTTTATAATTAGTTAGGTACTCGAAGAATTCAAAGAAACAAATGTGTTTTTTTTTAATATGCTTTTGATCATGTTCTTATGAATTGAGTGGTGATTTAGGTATTTAACTAGGCATGGGAGAAATATAAAAAACTAACAATAAAGTTTAGAAATACAAATATCTAGAAGAGCTTTATACGATTTGACCTGAGAAGTTTCCGTACAAATAGAAAAACACGTACATATGAAATATTTTTATTTTCTTGAAAAACTTATCAACATAAAAGTTATATTATATTGTATATGAATTACAAAATACAGAAACATTAAAAATTTCATTTTAAATCCAATATATTTCTCATCATAACACTATCAAAATACAACTTATATTAATTTTTTAAAGACTTTCTACATTACCTCATCAGCACTCATTGGTTTTCATTGGGTTTTGCTTTCCATGTGAAGGATACTTCACGTGGTTGGCAAGAATGTACTCATGAATAGTAGAAAATTCACATCTTTAATAGAATTCTATATAACAGATAAACAACAATGAATAATTTATAATTTGTTATGAATAATTGGATGATTTGTCTCTCAATCACTCCATTTTTTATTTAATCTATTTGTATTTATTATATTGTCTAGATGATGTCCTATAAATAGGACCAATCTCATTGTATACGATTACACCGATGAAATAATATAGAATCATTCTATCTTTCTCTCTTCTCATAACACGTTATCAACACGAAGCTCTGAGACTTAGAAGGTACTATTATTTACTTTATTTTTTTTTCATATTTTATATATTTTCTATGTGTTATTTATAAATATATTGATTAGAAAATGAAAAAGAAAATCAGTGATGATTTTCATGCATCTATGATAGTTTGCATGAATAATGTTAAAGCATTCCTGAAGGATAGCAAAACAAATTATTAATATAGTTTCTGAAAAACTTGTTAAAGCATCCCTGAAGGATAGCAAAACAAATTATTAATATAGTTCCTGAAGAACTTATTAAGCATCCCTGAAGAATAACAAAACAAATTATTTATATAGTTCCTGAAGAACTTATCAAATATCCATGAAGGATAATATTCAATTTTTATATAATTCCTGAAGAACTTATCAAGTATTTAAAAAAATACAAATATTATTATTTTTATTAATAAAATATTTGTGATTGAGTTCCTGAAGAACTACAAAATGAGTTCATGAAGAATTGAATAAAAAGATTTGTGATATAGTTTTTGAAGAACGTCAGAAAAAAATTGTGATTGAGTTTTAATATTATATCTTATTAAATTATCAAATAATCCCTGAAGGATTACAAAACAAAAAGTTTGTTATATAGTTCCTGAAGAACTTATCAAATATCCATGAAGGATAATATTCAATTTTTATATATTTCCTGAAGAACTTATCAAGCATTTAAAAAAATGCAAATATTATTATTTTTATTAATAAAATATTTGTGATTGAGTTCCCTGAAGAACTACAAAACGAGTTCATGAAAAATTGAATAAAAAGATTTGTGATATAGTTTCTGAAAAACTTCAAAAAAAAATTGTGATTGAGTTTCAATATTATATCTTATTAAATTATCAAATAATCCCTGAAGGATTACAAAACAAAAAGTTTGTTATATAGTTCATGAAGAACTTAACAGATATCCCTGAAGGATAGTAATGAGTTTATATATAGTTTTTAGAGAACTTAACAAATATTCATGAAGCATAGTAATGGGTTTATATATAGTTCTTAACTTATCAAATATCTTTGAAGGATAATATTGAGTTTATTATATAAAGCATCTCTGAAGGATAATATTAACAATTCCAAAAGGATTACATCTATAATATTAACGAATCCCAAAAGAATTGCATCTATAATATTGCAAAATTAACTAATCCCAAAAGGATTGCATCTATAATATTGCAAAATAATATTAACGAATCCCAAAAAGGATTGCATCTATAATATTGCAAAATTAACGAATCTCAAAAGGATTGGATCTATAATATTGCAAAATGATTGCATCAATAATATTATCCAATTCGAGAAAGATGGAAAGAATGATATTGAATGCCCTAGAAGGATTTCATAAATATTTTTTTTATATTGATCTAAAAGTTTGTAATATGCTCATAAAATAATTGTCATTCCAGAAGAATGACACAAATAATTTTAATGCATTCCAAAAGGATGGTTATATTTTTTTTAGATCGTTGTTTATAACAAATACTTTTAACGCATCTCAAAATGATGCTTATATTTTTTCTTTGATAATCATTTATAAACTAATAATTTTAACGCATTTCAAAAAGATGATTATATTTATTTTAAATTATTATTTATAAATATGTATAATATTCTAATTTTTTTCTCTAACATTTGACTGTGTTAGAAACTTCTTAAAATTGTTAGAATATAATTTATTATATGTTTGAGATTATAAATTTATATATTTCACTAATGAATTGGCTATATAATATTTTTTTCACTGTCTCTGATGATTGAGGCATTGTCTATGTGTTTGATGTTAAAATATTTTACTAGAATAGTTTTTTATATATAATATATCACTTAATATATTTATGTATCAATTAGTCAATGTTATATATATTTTATTGCTGCTATTGGATTTCTAAATTAAGAAACTTTTGTCAAATATTAAGATGTGTTTGATATTTTAAGATAGTTTTTATATTGGTTAATTAATGTCATTTGGTGCAACAATTTTAATGATATATTTTTTAATCTATCATATAAGAAAAGTCTCCCTTTTCCCTATTCCTCATGCTACCACATCAGCATCTCTTCTCTAAAAACTCCACATCAGCAGCCTCAAAAAAGCCTCATCCGTTCTTCAATTTCCACTCTCTTCATCATAACTGTCCTTCAACCATTCTCTTCCAAATTCCCAAATGGTTTCTCCTCATAACTCCCCTTCAACCATCCTCTTCTAAATTCCCAAACCGTTCACAATCCACAGTCCATTGCGTTTCCATTTTTGATGACGGATTCTTCGCTCTCCTATAAAAATGTTTGATGATGAATGTTGAGTTGAAACAACTCTGAATCGGAAAAGCTGGGTGAGATCTTTCCGAGTTTATGTTATTTTCTCTTTAATCTCTCTTCTTCTCTCTCAAACTTTCTACATTATTTTCTACATTCAAATCTGATTTAGGTGTATTAATATTGCTTAATTTAGTTTTATTTTTGGAATCAATTAATAGGCCACCAAGTGTTTGTTATAATGATAGAATATTGTTGAAGAATGAAAGAGAATCAATTCAAGATTGAAGTTGTTATGAGGTGAGTTTTCTGTTATGGAAGTTTGGTATCAATATTCTTATGGTTTTTTGATTTTTCTTATATAGATTGAAATCGGTGATGGTGATTATGGAGAGAAATGTGGAGATATGTAGGAGGATTTGGGAATCGCGGTGGTGAGATAATGATTTGAAGAGAGGTTGCTACAAACCTTTTAGAGGTGAATTCCTTTTCTCTGTTCTCCCGTTCTGTTATGAAATTCTGTTGTGGTCTTTTTCTGTTGCAAACCTTTTTTGTTGAGTTCTTTTTTCTATTGAACAGCTTTTGGTAATTCAAAGGGTAATGTTGCTCTGGCTGAACCGATTTGGATTGGTTTTTGTGATATGCTACAGATATTCGTGTTAGCACTAATGCGGTTTTGAACCGGTTCTCACTATTTTATGCAGGGTATATTTGAATTGGATTTTCCAAAGCGACGCAGTATTGCTACTGAAATTCTGAATCATGTTCAAAAATTGCAATATCCGCTCAATATTGAATTATATCCATCCTTTAGGTTCACAATATAATTTAGTTTGTTCTTTCAGATTAATATCGAGATATACATAAAGGATAATAAAACAGAATTCTCAGTTTTGGTGGATAGAGCTATCAGAGGATCCAACTTGGAAGATTGACAAATTGAGCTCATGCTCCACAGGTATATTTTAGGAGTACATCTATGAATGATTTCAAGTTTAAGAATTGGCTACTTCACTAACCCTTTCAAAATTAATTAATTTCTTCAGTCTACTATGCAAAACCATTGTTTAGTTAAAATATAAATAGTGATGGATTATGGAAGGTAAATGCTTTGATAGAATGACGAAGCATCATATTTATGCATTGCATTCCTCCTCCCCACAAACATCATGTGATATCAAAGATGCTCAGGCTGTAGCAAAGTAACTTACTGAAGAAGCACTTAACAGAAAAAGCTCTGATGATATCTCTTTCATTGTTGTGAGGTTTCACTAATATATAAAATATATTTAGATTGTACTATGATGGTTGTGAAATTCAATTTTATAATAAATCCAATTTTAAATCATCATGATATCACAAAATAATACTTTCAATATTTTCTAATTGCCTCAAAAGGAATAATGTAAATGTCCTAAAGTATTGTTGACAGGCTGCCATAATAATAAAGCAAAATCTTCAATTATAGTAAGCTATTATATTTATAAATGATTATAATATTTTTTAAATGATTTTATATAATAGCAATTTGACAAAACCATATGTTATATGATTTTAAATATAAGAAAAAGTTTGAATTAAGAAAAATGGATGAATATGTATAGTTTTGAAATAGAATAGCAAATTTTTTAATTAATTAAAATGAGAGTAAACTTTCTATTATTACTATATAGGAGTAGACATACTACATTACTTTTATTTTTTTTATTATTATTTTTTACTGATGATATATGGAATACGATCCCTTCAAATAATTGCACGTACCATAAATTTTGCCCGCTTGACAAACACTTTATTTATGTTCAGACACATGACTCTAATTATTATTTTACTATTTTTTTATTAATTTAATAGTTGAACAAAATTTATTCTAATTAAATATGCAACAATATTATTTAAAATTTTCCAAAATTATTGTGATTCCAATTATCTTTTCAAATTTACTATAACCGAAACTGAGTGTTAATTTTATCATTTTTACGATGAATTTGATAGTAAAAATTAAATTAATTTCAACTTAAAACAACAATAATTATTGATACTTAATAATTATATCCTTTGATTATTTTTTTAAGATGATTAAATGTATGATTTTAATACTTAAATGTATGAATTTAATACTTATTATGTCAAGGGGATTTAACTTTTCATTCTTCATATCAGTGAGCTATTTTGTATAAATTTTTTGTGATTAAGGATAAGAATAAATTATATATTATTTATTTTATATAATAGTAATTTGACAAAATCATATCTTATATGATTTTAAATATAAGAAAAAATTTGAATAAAGAAAAATGAATGAATATGTTTAGTTTTGAAATAGAATATCAAATTTTCTAATTATTTAAAATGAGAGTCAACTTTCTATTATTACTATATAGGAGTAGACATAATATATAACTTTTATTATTTTTTTTATTATTTTTGACTGATGATATATGGAATACGTTTTATTATTTTTTTTATTATTTTTGATCAATGATATATGGAATACGATCGCTTCAAATAATTGCAAGCACCATAAATTTTTGTCCCTTACGCTTGACAAATTCTTTATTTATGTTCAGACACATGACTCTAATTATTATTTTACTATTTTTTTTTAATAATTTAATAGTTGAACGAAATTTATTCCAATTAAATATGCAACAATATTATTTAAAAATTTCCAAAATTATTGTAATACCAATTATCTTTTCAAATTTACTATAACGGAATCTGAATGTTAATTTTATCATTTTTATGATGAATTTGACAGTAAAAAATTAAATTAAATTAAATTAATTTCAACTTAAAACAATAATAATTATTGATACTTAATAATTATATCCTTGATTATTTTTTATTTAAGATGATTAAATGTAAGATTTTAATACTTAAATGTATAAATTTAAGGGTCATGCTAACGAGTGCCCCAGGGGCACTGGTTAAGCATTCCTAATAAATAAAATATGTATATTTAATGCATTGAATATACACAATATTCTTTAAAAAAGTTAATTATCCATGTTTTCATGTATTGATTACATATATTTTAGGTAAATAACTTATCTTTTTACTTTATTAAACAATGTTCAACTTACCTTTTTAATCTCTTAACCAGTGCCCCTAGGGCACTTGTAACACCCGTATAATTTTAATATTAATTTAATTGGAATATTGAATTAATAATTAGAATTATAAGGATTTTGTGAAAATAATGGATAAATAATGGTTTATGGCATTTGGGCCATGTGAGGAAATAGTAAAAGAAGGGGGGTGATTTTATAATCCTTTTTACTAATTTTATTATTATTATTTTCATAAAATAATTGGGATTTGGAAAAAGAAGAAAGAATGTGAAAGAACAGAGTTTGGAACGAGGAACGTGAAGGAGAACTGTAGAGGGAGAGACCGAGAATCAAGACTCTTATCTGAGGTAAGGGGAGACTCTCCGTTTAATCGCTTTTATCGTATTATAGGGGATAGTATGGATTAGGGGTATTGTTGGATCCATTGATTCTATATTCTAGATTGTGTTTGTGTTGGATCTAAGGCTGTTAAACCCTAATAACTGAGTAGATTTAGGGTAGGATGAATGAAATTGATTATAGGATCATATACTTTGATTGTTGGATGATTTGTATGCAGTTAGGATGTGAATTTTCTGGTTTTAGACCCAAATCGCAGACTGTGCAGGTGAAATCGCGAGGAAGACGAATGGGTAAGTTGCAGATTTTTGAGAACTGCTGCCCATTTGCGTATGATACGCGTACGATACGCGTATGGAGGGGATGATACGCGTATGATACGCTCCCCAAGTGTGCATCAGATTTGCACCTTCTGCTCATACGCGTATGGTACGCGTATGGGGTCTAGCAGATACGCGTATGGCATGTTGGTACGCGTATGCAGGTGTTTTGTGTGGATTTCTAACTCTGCTCATACGCGTATGATACGCGTATGGTGTGTATTGTTTTGTCTGAAATTGTGCTTCTGCTCATACGCGTATGATACGCGTATGGTGCGTGTTTTTGTGGAAAATTGGCTCTGTTGGTACGCGTATGGTACGTGTATGGCCAGCGTGAAATGCAGATTTTTACTGTTTTGTGAATTCTTGAAAGTTAATGGCGTGTAACTTTTGACATGATGAACCTGTATGATTTATTGTTATATGATTTTAATGAATGATGCAATTGTATATATATATATATATATATATATATATATATATATATATATATATATATATATATATATATATAGGCTTAAATAGTTAGTTCGTCCCTGTAAGTTAGCGTGTTTTTGGTTTTAGTCCCTATATCTTTTTTTTTTCGGTCCAAGTCCCCATATGTTCATTTCGTGTTTACTTTGGTCCCTGACGTCTAACTTCCGTTAAAAAAATGATGATGTGGCTAACGTTGCTGACGTGGCAGACATGTTTTTCTTTTTTTAATAATTATTTATTCCACCTAAGCTTCGCAATTTGTTTTTCCTATTTTGGTCCCTAAAACCTTAAAATACAAATATTTCCAAAATTGTCTCAAAGGGGATTGAACCCAAGACATTTGAAATATTACACTAATGCCTTGCCACCAAGCCAATTCTATTTCTTGTCATACATTTACAAGTCATTTGTATATATTACATATCTTAAATAATTATTATTAAAATACTTGTTAAATAATGTATATAATAGTTATTATTACTACACATTTCAATACTGTAGGTAAATAGTGTATATTATTACTACACATTTCAATTCTTTACGTTTCATATTGTAGGTAAATAATTATTTAATAATCTATATAATAGTTAAAACATTTAATAAATTAATTATTTAATAAAAAAATATGTAAAATATTAATAATTGAGTTATTAATATTTATTAAAAAACGCACACATTTTTTTCCGACTTAAAATATTTTAATTATTTTTGGAAAAAATTATTTATTACTGTATATTATTATTTATTAGAACAAAACAATAATTATTATCAAAATTCAAAACAAAACAGTAATTATTACCAAAATTCAAAACAAAATTTATTTCAAAAAAAGAATCTCGTTATTATTTATTAAATATTTTAACGTTAATTATTACATCTTTAATTTACCAATTATCAATTTAATTTATTAAATATTTAACATTAGTTATTAAATATTTTTCCAATAATAATAATTAAATTTGTTTCCAATATACAGTAAAATATTAATAGTGATAGTGTTGAATAAAAAATATAATTAATTATTTAACAGTGATAGTGTTAATAATAACAGTAATAGTGATAGTGTTATTTAACAGTAATAGTGATAGTGTTATTTAACTGTAAAATATGATTAGCAAAATTTAACACTTTTCATTTAAAAAAAAATTCATTTAAACAAAATTAACACCAGTATGTAATATATACTTATGCATTGCAATAATAAAACAAGAAATACAAGTGGTCTAGTGGATATACAAGGTTGTGGTATCTAGGAGGTACAAGGTTCAAACCTTGATGGAGACAAAAATTTTAAATTTTTGCATTTTAATATTTTAGGGATCAAAATGAAAAAAATCAAACAAAATAAGGTGACGTGGAATTACTGGGAATGACTGGATATTAAAATAAATGGAAAATGAAAAAAATTGGCTGCCACGTCAGCAACGTTTGCCATATAAGCATTTTTGTAACAGAACTTTGACGTCAGGGACCAAAGTCAACACGAAAGTGAGATATAGGGACTCAAACCAAAAAAAAAAAGATACAGGGACCAAATTCAAAAACTCGCTAACTTACAGGGACCAATGAACTATTTAAGCCATATATATATATATATATATATATATATATATATATATATATATATATATATATATATATATATGAACATACTGGTTAATGATGATGATGATGAACTGATAATATATGGGTATAGATGAGGCTACTCATAGTGTAACGATGGTGATAGTATGTTATATATATGTGTTTGCATGCATTCAGAATCATTGTTGTGGGCTGTATCCTAAAGATGAGAGGATTCAGTGAAGGGCAAGATTCCCATTGTGTGGAATCTATGCTGGCAGGGCCGTATCTGGATGATGATAGATCGGTCGGTGGGTTTTCCCATTGATGATGTTGGTACCACATGCATAGTGTCAGTTCATACATGTGCATGATTTGTTCTATAACATGATTATATATGTTATGTGATGACTTGTTTGTTTATCTGTGGATGTGTGATGATGGTTTGTCTGAATATGAAACAATTGGGTGTATGATATAACTATGATATGTTATTCTTTATGATGCAATAACATTGGTTAACTGTGATGAGACTCACCCTTACTTGTTGTCATTTTCAGATTGAGGATAGCGGCGCGACTTGGTGAGGATTAGCTCATAAGTCGGTTTTAGTGATAGTGTCGGTGTCATGCTCTGGTAGATGTAACACGGGGAACGCGTTGTTGTGGAGTTTTGATTATAACTCTTTTTGTTTGTTTTTGTTTGAGTCTGATACATTAATGATGAATGTTGACTTGATGAATTAATTCCGCTGTGTAAAACATGATTCGATTAATGAGTTATAATTTCAGACGTTTCAGTGAATGCATGACATGTTCCGACGTGTGTATTCTTTATTTTATGAATTGTGACACCTCTTGCATGTTTACTCTGATTAATATTCGTTTAATTGCCGCGGGTTATTAGAGGGGTGTTACAATAGTGGTATCAGAGCATAGTCGTTCGTTGTGACCAGAGTCTTAGTGTCAGTCTTTCTGTGTATGCGACTAATACGAGTTATTTGTCGATACTTTTGTTCTGACTGAATTGATTGTGTTAAGCAGAACAATGGCTGGAAGAGGAAGAAACGATGATGCTACCGCTGAGGCTCTGGGTATGATTGCTGGTGTGCTTGGAGGAGGGACTGTAGGAGCAGGGATTGGTGCTGATAGGCAACTGGGGAATTTTTAGAGGAACAATCCTCCATTGTTCAAAGGCACGCATGACCCTGAAGGTGTAACACCCGGTATTTAGTTAATTATTTAATTATATACATTCAAATTACTTAGAATTTAATTATTGAATTTGTGGAGTGTTGAGAATTGTTGACATGGGTTTTTATGATTAATTAGTCGATTAATTAATTGATTAAGTTGTAGAAATAGTATTGAAGAAATACTAGATTTATTATATGGACTTAATTAAGTGATGGTGGTAGTAAAGGTGGGGTGTGAATGTTAGGCCCAATAGGTTTAATGAGATTAGGTTAAGATAAGGATTAGGCTAATTAGAAGAGAAAAAGTCTTGGGGAATTGGTCATGGGAAATTGTAGAGAAGAGAGAAAATAGGAGAGAAATTCATTCCCGTTTTTCTTGCAGCAGTCTCACTAAATCGAAGATCCCCGATTCGTTAACCGTTGGATCGTCGCCAAATTTTGTGGGTAGGTTCGTAACACCCATATCTAACTTTTGACCGTTGGGATCTTCAAAATAAGGTCTGAGTTGTGAGATATCATCATCGCACTGTAGCTGCATATTTGGGAAATTTTTCAGCTTTTGATTCTGATTAAAAGAGGCAATGGTTGGGAGCTAAGGCTAGATGGCTTCGATCGGTAGAATTGTAGAACGGACTCCGAATACAAGGTAAGGGGTGGGGTTCTAACTCTATAACCGGACTCAAGATGAATGATATGTGGGGGTTAAATTCGTAGGAAATTATTCCTGATTATTTGTTGTGATTCTGTCGTGTTGATTCGATGAAATTAGTTATTGTTGTGGTGATAATTGTTGTTGTTTTATGCGATGTTGAAGGATGTTTCAGTGACGATGTATACCTCTATTTATTAGTATAGCGACGATATAAGCTTATGCCTTGTGACGATGATGTTGTTTGTTGTGTGTGTTTGTTGCATTCATATACATATGCATTTTTGACGACGGCCTGGATTGGCAAATTAGTGACGAAGGCTTATGCCTTGATGCCTCTGTTTAACTGGCAATTGGCGATGGGGGCTGAAGCCCTGGGTACCACATGCATGTGCAGTTGTAGAGTCTCATTGTATGTGACATGAGTGTGATTTAATTATGATGTGATGTGACTTGAGTTGTTGTTAAATTGTGATAATATGGAGTTGTAATTATAAATTGTTATACTAATGACGTGTTGTGACAGGTATTGTCTGGAAGATGAGAAATAGTTGTTATAACTATTAATATGTTGTTGTTATTGATTTTTGGTAATTATAACTGTTCAGGTTAATTGTTATTATAAATGTAGTCTGAAAGCTGTAACGTGATAATTTCGTATGATTAAATTCTAATATATTGTTTATCATGCGTTTGTTTATATTGGTAGATATCTCACTCTTTCTGAATGATGTTTCCATACCATGGGAAACGGACAGGTACTCAAGATAGCGGTGGAAGTTTTGAAGTGATTTTATGAAGTCTTTAATTGCTGTTATTCGAGTTGGTGTCTTGCTCTGATACGTAGCACTCGGGGGGATAAAGCGATTGTTTTATTTATTATTTTGTTTGAGAATTTTTAAGTGAATTATGTTTTAAATTGTAACTTAAAGTTACCGTGCAATGATGCTACGACTTGATTTGAATATTTATGAAGTTTGATGATTCCGCTGCGAGTTAATTATTTAATTTGAAACAAAGTGATTTTTGAATAATGATTTAATTATCCGTTTTAAGTTACGTGCTATGTATCTATATGAAGGCAAATAAGCCATAATTGTTTTTGAAATGACGAATATGTGATACCTCAAATGAACTTGTTTGGAATTTATACTCTGATTTTCCGTATAATTTATCGGGTAGATTTGGGGTGTTACATTAGTGGTATCAGAGCAGGTCGATCCGTCCGGCCAGAGTTGTCTAATTATTGTTTATCCCTTTGTACGCGACAAGTGTGTACAACACTATCGGTACTTGTTGCTTTCTGGTTGTTGCAGGAATTAGTTTGAGCGAAGTGGGGGAGAAGCTTTGCTTCTCGGATGTGGTTCAGTTGCAAGTTCGCAAAGAGGATTGTTGTCTGGGTGTTTCAAAAAACTGAATTTCGGCGAAAGAATGTGTATCTCGAGTTATAAAAAGTTTGGAAGTGAGGAGATATGTTAAGATTTGTTTGGAATATGTTTAAGTTGAAGAAAAATGAGTTTTGGAGTGGAAATTTCGTAAGCAAAACGCAGGAAATTGCTTAATGTTTTGTGAAACTTCAAAAATTCATAATTTGAGTTCTGGACATCCGATTTGAGCCCCGTTTGAAGCGTTGGAAAGCTAACGAGATGAAATGTATTTTAAAAATGGTTTCAGAAGCTGTAATAGACTTATTTATAACAGGATGATGTTGGAAAGAGATGGAATTTGCGGTTACGCTTGTCCTTGGAACTGGACTTGTTTGTTGGTGCCGCACAGGACGTCAGCATCAAAGTTGAGTGAATTTAAGGAGTAATTAATAGGTTTGTTGAAAATAAATTTTAAGAATTAGTGTACCATTTGAGAAGTTTTGGAGATACCGTAAAGAGTGTCGCCGCATGGCGTCGATGTTCGCACTTTCGAATAGCGTTGGAATAGTTTACAAGTTAGTAACGGTTATGTTGATGAAGTACCGGAATGGTCGACATATGTGTAATCGATTTGAGATGTGTTAATGGGTTGTTATGTTGGATGGTTGTACGTGGAGGTGAAGTTGATGATGGTTGTATCGAATAAATTTTCGAGGACGAAAATATTTTAAGTGGGGGAGAGTTGTAACACCCGGTATTTAGTTAATTATTTAATTATATACATTCAAATTACTTAGAATTTAATTATTGAATTTGTGGAGTGTTGAGAATTGTTGACATGGGTTTTTATGATTAATTAGTCGATTAATTAATTGATTAAGTTGTAGAAATAGTATTGAAGAAATACTAGATTTATTATATGGACTTAATTAAGTGATGGTGGTAGTAAAAGGTGGGGTGTGAATGTTAGGCCCAATAGGTTTAATGAGATTAGGTTAAGATAAGGATTAGGCTAATTAGAAGAGAAAAAGTCTTGGGGAATTGGTCATGGGAAATTGTAGAGAAGAGAGAAAATAGGAGAGAAATTCATTCCCGTTTTTCTTGCAGCAGTCTCACTAAATCGAAGATCCCCGATTCGTTAACCGTTGGATCGTCGCCAAATTTTGTGGGTAGGTTCGTAACACCCATATCTAACTTTTGACCGTTGGGATCTTCAAAATAAGGTCTGAGTTGTGAGATATCATCATCGCACTGTAGCTGCATATTTGGGAAATTTTTCAGCTTTTGATTCTGATTAAAAGAGGCAATGGTTGGGAGCTAAGGCTAGATGGCTTCGATCGGTAGAATTGTAGAACGGACTCCGAATACAAGGTAAGGGGTGGGGTTCTAACTCTATAACCGGACTCATGATGAATGATATGTGGGGGTTAAATTCGTAGGAAATTATTCCTGATTATTTGTTGTGATTCTGTCGTGTTGATTCGATGAAATTAGTTATTGTTGTGGTGATAATTGTTGTTGTTTTATGCGATGTTGAAGGATGTTTCAGTGACGATGTATACCTCTATTTATTAGTATAGCGACGATATAAGCTTATGCCTTGTGACGATGATGTTGTTTGTTGTGTGTGTTTGTTGCATTCATATACATATGCATTTTTGGCGACGGCCTGGATTGGCAAATTAGTGACGAAGGCTTATGCCTTGATGCCTCTGTTTAACTGACAATTGGCGATGGGGGCTGAAGCCCTGGGTACCACATGCATGTGCAGTTGTAGAGTCTCATTGTATGTGACATGAGTGTGATTTAATTATGATGTGATGTGACTTGAGTTGTTGTTAAATTGTGATAATATGGAGTTGTAATTATAAATTGTTATACTAATGACGTGTTGTGACAGGTATTGTCTGGAAGATGAGAAATAGTTGTTATAACTATTAATATGTTGTTGTTATTGATTTTTGGTAATTATAACTGTTCAGGTTAATTGTTATTATAAATGTAGTCTGAAAGCTGTAACGTGATAATTTCGTATGATTAAATTCTAATATATTGTTTATCATGCGTTTGTTTATATTGGTAGATATCTCACTCTTTCTGAATGATGTTTCCATACCATGGGAAACGGACAGGTACTCAAGATAGCGGTGGAAGTTTTGAAGTGATTTTATGAAGTCTTTAATTGCTGTTATTCGAGTTGGTGTCTTGCTCTGATACGTAGCACTCGGGGGGATAAAGCGATTGTTTTATTTATTATTTTGTTTGAGAATTTTTAAGTGAATTATGTTTTAAATTGTAACTTAAAGTTACCGTGCAATGATGCTACGACTTGATTTGAATATTTATGAAGTTTGATGATTCCGCTGCGAGTTAATTATTTAATTTGAAACAAAGTGATTTTTGAATAATGATTTAATTATCCGTTTTAAGTTACGTGCTATGTATCTATATGAAGGCAAATAAGCCATAATTGTTTTTGAAATGACGAATATGTGATACCTCAAATGAACTTGTTTGGAATTTATACTCTGATTTTCCGTATAATTTATCGGGTAGATTTGGGGTGTTACAGAAGGCGCTCAGAAATGGCTTAAGGAGATCGAGAGGATTTTCAGAGTCATTGACTGTGCTGAGAATCTCAAGGTGAGGTATGGCACTCACATGTTATCTGAGGAGGCTGATGACTGGTGGATGTCAACCAGAGCTGAACTGGATGCTGGTGGTACAGCAATTACTTGGGCTGTATTTAGAAGGGAATTCCTGAGGAGGTATTTTTCGGAAGATGTTAGGGGCAGAAAGGAAGTTGAATTTCTGGGATTGGTTCAAGGCAGTATGTCGGTACCGGAGTATGCTGCCAAGTTTGTGGAACTGGCAAAGTACTATGTGCACTACAATGATGATGAAGCCAGTGAGTTCTCGAAATGTGTCAAGTTTGAGAACGGTCTTCGTGATGAGATCAAGCAGGGTATCAGGTACCAGAGAATCCGAAGATTTGTCGACTTGGTAGATTGTAGTAGAATTTTTGAGGAAGATAACATCAAGCTAAAGTCGTCTCGCTCTCGTGAGTTAGTTGACAGAAAAAGGAAGAAACATATGGATAGAGGCAAGCCATATGGTAGAGGCAAACCTGCTGACTAGAAGAAATCCAGTGGGGGAGATTCCAGTGCTCGTATCAGATGTTACAATTGTGGTGAGATGGGACATCGTAGGAATGAGTGCAAGCTTGATCAGAAGAAGTGTTACAAGTGTGACCAAGTGGGTCATATTGCTGCTGACTGCAAGAAGAGGGTTGTGACTTGTTACAACTGTGGTGAAAAGGGTCACATCAGTCCTAATTGTCCTAATCCAAAGAAGAACCAATCATGAGGAAAGGTTTTTGCTTTGACCGGGTCAGAGACTACTCCAGAAGACCGTCTGATTAAAGGTACGTGTTTCATTCATGGCACACCTTTAGTTGCGATTATTGATATTGGAGCAACTCACTCTTTTATTTCTTTGAATTGTGCTGAGAGGTTAAATCTTGAGATATCTGACATAAATGGAAGTATGGTTATTGACACTCCTGCGTCGGGTTCAGTAACTACTTCGACTGCATGCTTGAATTGTCCGGTTGACATTTTTGGTAGGAAATTCGGGATGGACTTAGTGTGCCTTCCGTTGAAACAACTCGATGTAATCCTGGGAATGAACTGGTTGGAATTCAACCGTGTTCATATCAATTGTTTTGCGAAGACGGTAATATTTCCTGAAGAGGTTAGTACTGAGGATCTGGAAATGACAGCTAGACAGGTGAATGAGGCTATCGGAGATGGTGCAACAGTGTTTATGTTGTTCGCATTGATGAATGTTAAGGAAAAAGTGGCGAGTAGCGAATTACCTGTGGTATGTGAATTTCCAGAAGTTTTTCTAGAAGATGTGAATGAACTACCACCGGAAAGAGAAGTGGAGTTTTCTATTGATTTGGTTCCGGGAACTAGTCCAGTGTCGATGGCACCGTATCGTATGTCGCCGTCTGAATTGGCTGAACTGAAGAAGCAGTTAGAAGAATTGCTTGAGAAGAAATTTATTCGTCCTAGTGTTTCGCCGTGGGGTGCGCCTGTGTTGCTGGTAAAGAAGAAAGAGGGTTCAATGAGGCTGTGTGTAGACTTCCGACAATTGAACAAGGTTACTATCAAGAATTGGTATCCATTACTGAGGATTGATGATTTGATGGATCAGTTGGTTGGAGCACGTGTGTTTAGCAAAATTGATCTGAGGTATGGGTATCACCAGATTCGTGTGAAAGATGACGATATTCAGAAGACTGCTTTTAGAACGAGGTATGGACATTACGAGTATTCTGTAATGCCGTTTGGAGTTACTAATGCACATGGTGTTTTTATGGAATATATGAACAGGATCTTCCATCCGTATCTCGATAAGTTTATGGTGGTATTTATAGATGATATCCTGATATATTCTAAGAATGAGGAGGAACATGCGGAACATCTCAAAACTGTGTTAGAGTTGTTGAAAGAGAAGCAACTTTTTGCCAAACTGTCGAAGTGTGAATTCTGGTTGGAAGAAGTCAGTTTTCTTGGACATGTGATTTCTAAGGATGGTATTGCTGTTGAGCCTACAAAGATAGAAGTTGTATCTCAGTGGGAAGCTCCGAAGTCAGTGTCAGAGATTCGTAGTTTTCTTGGTCTTGCAGGTTATTACAGAAAGTTTATTGAAGGATTTTCAAAGTTAGCATTGCCGTTAACTAAATTAACCAGGAAGGGACAAGCTTTTATTTGGGATGCAAAGTGTGAAGAAGGATTCCAAGAGCTGAAGAGGAGGTTGACTAGTGCCCCTATCTTGATTTTGCCGAACCCGACAAAATCATTCGTGGTTTATTGTGATGCGTCACTGATGGGTTTAGGTGGTGTATTAATGCAGAATCAACAAGTGGTCGCTTATGTGTCGAGACAACTTAAAGTGCATGAGAGGAATTATCCGACTCATGATTTGGAGTTGGCAGCTGTGGTGTTTGTTTTGAAGTTGTGGCGACACTATTTGTATGGTTCGAGATTTGAGGTGTTCAGTGATCATAAGAGTCTGAAGTATCTCTTCGATCAGAAAGAGCTGAATATGAGGCAGAGAAGGTGGTTAGAATTTCTGAAAGATTATGATTTTGGTTTGAATTACCATCCGGGTAAGGCAAACGTGGTTGCTGATGCATTGAGTAGGAAGACTTTGCATATGTCTATGCTAATGGTGAAGGAATTGGATTTGATTGAACAATTCAGAGACTTGAGTTTAGTGTGTGAAGGTACTCCTACTAGTGTCAAATTGGGTATGTTGAAGCTGACTAGTGGTATTCTTAAAGAGATTAGAGAAGGTCAGAAAGCTGATGTTGAATTGATTGATAAGTTGACTTTGATTAACCAAGGCAAGAGTGGTGAATTCAGAGTTGACGAGAATGGTATTCTGAGGTTTGGTGACCGGGTTTGTGTTCCTGATATTGACGAACTCCGAAAGCGTATTTTGGAAGAAGGACACCGTAGTGGATTGAGTATTCATCCTGGTGCTACCAAGATGTATCATGATTTGAAAAAGTTGTTTTGGTGGCCTGGAATGAAGAAAGGAATTGCTGAGTTTGTATACTCTTGTTTGACTTTCCAGAAGTCGAAAATTGAACATCAGAAACCGTCTGGGCTTATGCAACCGATGTTTATTCCTGAGTGGAAGTGGGATAGCACATCAATGGATTTTGTCTCGGGTTTGCCGAGAACTATCAGAAATTGTGAAGCTATCTGGGTCGTGGTGGACAGGTTGACGAAGTCTGCTCATTTTATACCGGTGAGAACGGATTATCCGATGGAAAAGCTGGCTCAGTTGTATATTGAGACGATAGTTAGTCTACATGATATTCCTTCGAGTATTGTGTCAGACAGAGATCCGAGGTTTACGTCCAAGTTCTGGGAAGGTTTGCAGAAAGCTTTGGGTACTAAGTTGAGATTGAGTTCTGCTTATCATCCGCAGACTGATGGACAGACTGAGAGAACGATTCAGTCATTAGAGGATTTGTTGCGGGCTTGTGTGTTGGAAAAAGGAGGTGCTTGGGATAGTTATTTTCCTTTGATTGAGTTTACCTACAACAACAGTTATCATTCGAGTATTGGTATGGCTCCGTTTGAGGCTTTGTATGGTAGGAGATGTAGGACGCCGTTGTGTTGGTACGAATCTGGTGAGAGTGCTGTGATTGGTCCAGAAATAGTACAACAGACTACAGAGAAGATTAAAATGATTCAAGAGAAGATGAAGGCTTCTCAGAGTCGTCAGAAAAGTTATCATGACAAGAGGAGGAAAACACTTGAGTTTCAAGAGGGAGATCATGTGTTCATGAGAGTTACTCCTATGACGGGGATTGGTCGAGCATTGAAGTCAAAGAAGTTGACTCCGCGTTTTATTGGACCATTCCAAATTTTTGAAAGAGTGGGAGAAGTGGCTTATCGTATCGCTTTACCGCCGATGCTTGCAAATTTGCATGATGTGTTTCATGTGTCTCAGTTGAGGAAATACATTTCAGATCCATCCCATGTGATCCAAGTAGATGATGTACAGGTGAAAGACAACTTGACGGTTGAGACGTTACCTGGGAGAATTGAGGATCGAAGACTGAAGCAATTGCGTGGCAAGGAAATAGCTTTGGTCAGAGTAGCTTGGGGAGGACCTGCTGAGGGAAATGTTACTTAGGAGCTAGAGAGTCATGTTGTACCCTAAATTTTTCCCCAACTTTTTATCTGCATCATTTACATTTGTTATTCTTATTTTATCTCAAAAGTTCAAAAAAAATATATGTAGCGTCTTATACGTTCATTTGCATCATTTGCATTAAAGAAATCAAAGAAAAATATACATGCATTCATTACATGCACTTTCATTCGATTTTATAGCTAATGTAATATTTTGTTCATCAACAATTTCTTTTTCTAATTTAAATTTTAATTCTAGTTCAATTTAGACTTTAGATTGAATTTTTATTAGAATTCAAGATCAATTATTATTACTTTTAATTTGTTGTTGTTTTGTTTTATTTGTAATAGGTGCAATTCAATAAAAGTGAAGTCCATTTGGTTCAAGAAAGATTTGGAAGGCCCATTATCAATTTTATTTCATGTTTAGTCCAAGTGTTTTTTGTGAAAGTCAAAATTGAAGCCTTTTTGAGTCAAGACTCATGAGATGAAATGGGACCACCATACCATCTTTCACGTTTTCTTTTGTTTCAAAATGCAGAGAAAAAACAAAAAAAATGGAAAAGATATTTTTTTCTTTGAAGTCACACATTCCTTCACTCTTGGCCAGCTCACACTAAAAACAAAAACTCAACAAATCTCACAGCCTCAAGAATGCAGTCACGCGTTTGCACCTCTCCACTCACCAAAAGAATCCCACAAAATCAGCATGAGAATTCCACCTCTAACAAACTTTGATTCTCTCTTCTCACAATTTCCATCGGATCCCTCCTTGATCTTATCCTTAATTCTCATACAAATACCATCCTACCCTCACCTCTCACTTCCTATATAAACACGGCCTCGGTTCAGTGAAAAAGGGAGGAAAAAAAGAAAGAAGCATATATCAAAACCCTGTTGAATTTTCTCCAAAACCTCAACCGCACTGCAACCAACAATACTGAAGCTCAACCTTCTCCAAACCGAAAACTCAACTCACTCAAACAAACCTCCATAAAACTCACTCAAACCTTCAAACACTTCAAACCATAACCCCCACAGCAAAACCTCCACACCATAAACACCATAACCTCCCCATTCTTCAATCCATGTTCAAGCCTCATGTAACACCCATAAATTCAGTTTATTAATTTAATTTGGATTTAAATTAAATAATTGGAATTTGAGAATTTAAATTGGATTTAATTGGAAAATGAGGGAGTAAGAGCTATTGGGCTTATGGTGTGGTGATAGTAAAAGAGGGGTGCTAATTAGTTAGGCCTTTTACTAAGTTGTGATATTTCATTTTATTTTATTTTTCATAAAATAAGAAAAAGGAACTATTTGGGGAGAAAGGAAGAACACGTGAAAAGAGCAAGAGAAGAGAAAGAGGCAAGAACGTGAAACCGGAAGGAGAGCATTCAAGAAATTCATCGAGGTAAGGGGGGACTCTTCCTTTTAGTATCTATTATGTGATCTTAGGTAATAGGTAGATTGATGTATAGTTTGGTTCAATTCTATATTGGGATTGTTAGGTTAGAGGACTCTCATTTGGATTGAATTGATGATGATGGTGTGAACTATTTAGCTAATAATGATGTTTTATGGTGTATAATTGACTGTGTGATGGTTATATGCCTGTATGGGATGTCTGGAATCGTTTTTGGGTGAAAAGGATGTGAAATCGCAGACCCGTAATTCTGCAAAATCGCCAAGTCGCGCCGCGAACCTCTGTTTGCGCCGCGAACCGTTGGGCAGAATTCCAAGAAGTTGTGATACGCTCAGGTCGCGCCGCGTCCATGTGTTGGCGCCGCGAAGGCGTAACTTTTTCTCGTTCCGCGCCGCGTCCATGTGTTAGCGCCGCGTGCTGTTAGTGACGGAACAGTTCTTTAAAAATGCGTAACTTTCAAACTGTAGGTCCGTTTTTAGTGCCGTTTTGGGCGTTGTGCAAGTAATTAAATGTTTTATATGATGAATGATGAATGTAGGCAGTGGCCGACTTTATCTCTATAAAGCTTGATTTAATTACTTGATGAAAATTGACATTGTATGCATATGAGATAGGTGTAACAATGTAATTGATGTGATGATGAATTGGTTGTGATTATTATTATGATTGTGATGAATGCATGACTATTTGAATGATGTTGAAAACATGTACATACTTATTCGGTGATGTGGTGATGATATGAGTTGTTCATCGTGATTCGGTGTGTTTTAAGTATGTTATATGTGTTTCATTCATTCATATGCATTGATGTTGGATCCCGGTGATGTTTGGATCGTTGGTGGACATATTTCCCATTGTGTGGAAATTGTGTCGGTGGGCCGTATCTCGATGAGGCGTAGATCGGTTAGGTGGATTGATTCCACGGTTTATTGGTACCACATGCATAGTGTCAGTTGTGTCATATGCATTCTATCATAATATGATTGTATGGATTTTCTGTAGTGTGTGTTGTAATCTATTATTGTGTGAATTAATAATGGATGTGAATCTGAATATGTATAATTGGGTGAACGGTATATTATGATGCTTGTTGCTTATGAATTGCATAATATTTACTAATTGAGAATGAGACTCACCCTTACATGTTGTCATTTTCAAATTGAGGAGTAGCGGCATTAGTGCTTGGTGAGGATGACTCGTAGAGTTTATCCGTTTATGTTGGGTCGTGTCGGTCATGCTCTGATCTGTAACACTGGGGAACGATAGTTATAGAGTTTTTATGAAACTATCCATTTTATTTGGTGTTGAATTATGATTGCATTTGGTTGTATTTGATGATGTTTAGTATTCCGCTGTGATAAACATGATTATGTTTTGGTGAACCGTTTCCTAATGAAGCATGACTTTGACCTTAGTTGATTTAATTATTTTGAATAATTGTGGCACCCTTGTGCATATGTTTTTACTCTATTTAATTATTAAAAATTGCCGCGGGGTTTAGAAGGGTGTTACACCTCACTCATACTCCAAACCGACACACTGCATAAAAACACTTAAACCTTCTGCTCACACCTCACCTTCAAAACTGTGACACTCATATCCTCACAAACTCAACCTCCATTCAACAACAAACCGCACACAACCGATTCACTCAGCAACACACTCAGACACGACAAACATACACACAAATCGCAGCAGGTCGGAAACGAAAGAAGAAGAATCACAGAACAAGCAGAAGAAACAGAAGTGGATCGAAGAAGATCAAAGGGGAAGCCGAAATGTAATATACCTGAGCTCTTCTATTTCATATTTTTGATTTCCGATCGAACTCGTATGTATTTGTAACTGTGAATCGCAATAAATTGGGGTATTGGGATTGATTTGGGGCTTTGGGTTCTTTATATGCTGTTTCATTTTGATTGAACTATTTCTGATTATGAGCATTCGAGTAACAAAGAGACCATGAGGTAGAATCGAGAGAGAAACAGTGCGAGATCGAGAGATGGTTTGAAAACGGTGTTGTGGTCGTTGAGCATCGAAAGATTGAGGGTTGAGTTTTCACGTTTTTTGCTGTTGTTGTTGGCTGAGAGGATAAGTCAGGGAGTGAGATAAGAGAAGAAGCGAGACACAGAGAGTGTTTCGTTTTGAGAAAGGGGCAGGCTGAATTTGATTAGGGTTGTTGTTGGCCAACCCGAATTTTTTCTTCTTTGTCAAAAGAATAGGGCCTGGGTCGGATCTCTTGACCCTAAACTAGTTTCATCTTCATCACTTTTCTTTGGGTTTTACATGCAACCAGTTTCAGGCCCATAACCTTTTTTTTATCTAATCTATCACATTTCATTAGAAAAAAAAATCCATCTCTTTATTCTTTTAACTAATTGATTAATTAATTGTGTTTTAGTTAATTAATCATTCTAATTAAATTTTGGCTATACCTTTTAAATAGTTAAAATTAGTTAATGATGTTAGCCGGTTTTTAATTAGTTTAATTAATAAATTAAATACATTTTATTTGGTTAATTAAATCTACCATAATAAGAATCCATTCAATTTTCACAAACCATTTTTCGCTCAAATCAACTTCTCGATCGAATGTCGAGTCCACTTCAAACAATTTTAATAAACCTTGGTCAACACCAAGTACCTTTTTCATAATCAAGAATTTCAAAAAATCTTTAAATAATCGAATTTGGTTTATAATGAATGAATCAAGGAGGGTTCGTACGTACTTGTACGAGTTGTCCTTAAAGCATTTGGGCGATGACCGTTAAGCCTTTGTTTGAATGCTTAGATTCCATTAAGGACTCTTTCAAACTCGATTTGCCTATTTCTTTTATAAAAACTCTAAAAATAATCTCAACTCATCAAATCGTTCTTTTCTTCGCCCAAGTGCGAATCCCTTTCCTCGCCCAAGTGCGAATCTTTTCATAACAAATCTTGGTCAATACCAAGTTCCTTTTTTTCAATCAAAATGCTTTTTACAATCGAATTGAGTTGAGTCCACAATGGATGAAATTAGAAGGGTTTGTACGTACTTGTACAAGTTGTTCTAAAACATTTAGGCGATGGCCGTTAAGCCTTTGTTTGAATGTTTGTATCTCGTTAAGGACTTCTCAAAACTTGAGTCGTTTCAATCTCTTTCACCACCCAAGAGGGGTTTGTACGTACTTGTACAAGTTGCTCTTTCAAGCATTTAGGCGATGGCCGTTAAGCCTTTGTTTGGATGCTTGTATCCCACTAAAAACCTCATTAAGCTCAATTTAGCAAATGCCCTTTTCAAGTGTTTTAGGCGATGGCCGTTAAGCCATTATTTGAATACTTGAATTCCACTTTTTCATAAATCACTATCAATTCGAAACTCATCCTTTCTTTGCCCAAGTGCAAATTTCGCGCAAGTGCGAACCACATTCAATAACTCGTCTTTTCCGCCCAAGTGCGATTAGACCCATAAAGTTCACCAACAAATTCGTAGTTCCTTAGAAATACAATCGCTCTGATTCTTCCATTGAAGATATATAGGAATAAGACTCAAATGTCTTGGCGAGCACATTAAATAAAAAATATAATTTCGTAGCCCCGAACTACGAACGCTCTGACTTTCCCCATTGGGAATACATAGGCACAAGATTCAAATATCTTGGCGAGCTCAATAATAAAAAACCCACATCCCGTTTCTTTCTTGTCCATATAATAATTAGAACGCAAGTAAATAATAAGCTAACAATCGATCACAAGATTAACTAAATGGGTCCCATCGAGTACGATGGAAGTAAGGGGTGCTAATACCTTCCCCTTGCTTAACCGACTCCCGAACCCAAATTTGGTTGCGAAGAGCATCTTTGTCCATTTCATTTCATTTGTGGGTTTTATCAATATTTTCCCATTCCCATTGGAATAAATAAAATTTGGTGGCGACTCTGTTCGATTATAATTTCGTGGCGATGATTTTTTTGACCCGCGACAAGTCAGATGAAGGACTCTTATCCAGAACTCTTTACCTGAGGTATGTTTTCGAGGACGAAAACTCTTTTAGTGGGGGAGAGTTGTAACACCCGTATAATTTTAATATTAATTTAATTGGAATATTGAATTAATAATTAGAATTATAGGGATTTTGTGAAAATAATGGATAAATAATTGTTTATGGCATTTGGGCCATGTGAGGAAATAGTAAAAGAAGGGGGGTGATTTTATAATCCTTTTTACTAATTTTATTATTATTATTTTCATAAAATAATTGGGATTTGGAAAAAGAAGAAAGAACGTGAAAGAACAGAGTTTGGAACGAGGAACGTGAAGGAGAACTGTAGAGGGAGAGACCGAGAATCAAGACTCTTATCTGAGGTAAGGGGAGACTCTCCGTTTAATCTCTTTTATCGTATTATAGGGGATAGTATGGATTAGGGGTATTGTTGGATCCATTGATTCTATATTCTAGATTGTGTTTGTGTTGGATCTAAGGCTGTTAAACCCTAATAATTGAGTAAATTTAGGGTAGGATGAATGAAATTGATTATAGGATCATATACTTTGATTGTTGGATGATTTGTATGCTGTTAGGATGTGAATTTTCTGGTTTTAGACCCAAATCGCAGACTGTGCAGGTGAAATCGTGAGGAAGACGAATGGGTAAGTTGCAGATTTCTGAGAACTGCTGCCCATTTGCGTATGATACGCGTATGGAGAGGATGATACGCGTATGATACGCTCCCCAAGTGTGCATCAGATTTGCACCTTCTGCTCATACGCGTATGGTGTCTAGCAGATACGCGTATGGCATGTTGGTACGCGTATGCAGGTGTTTTGTGTGGATTTCTAACTCTGCTCATACGCGTATGGTGTGTATTGTTTTGTCTGAAATTGTGCTTCTGCTCATACGCGTATGGTGCGTGTTTTTGTGGAAGATTGGCTCTGTTGGTACGCGTATGGTACGTGTATGGCCAGCGTGAAATGCAGATTTTTACTGTTTTGTGAATTCTTTAAAGTTAATGGCGTGTAACTTTTGACATGATGAATCTGTATGATTTACTGTTATATGATTTTATTGAATGACGCAATTGTATATATATATGAACATACTGGTTAATGATGATGATGATGAACTGGTAATATATGGGTATAGATGAGGCTACTCATAGTGTAACGATGTTGATAGTATGTTATATATATGTGTTTGCATGCATTCATAATCATTGTTGTGGGCTGTATCCTAAAGATGAGAGGATTCAGTGAAGGGCAAGATTCCCATTGTGTGTGCTGGCAGGGCTGTATCTGGATGATGATAGATCGGTCGGTGGGTTTTCCCATTGATGATGTTGGTACCACATGCATAGTGTCAGTTCATACATGTGCATGATTTGTTCTATAACATGATTATATATATTATGTGATGACTTGTTTGTTTATCTGTGGATGTGTGATGATGGTTTGTCTGAATATGAAACAATTGGGTGTATGATATAACTATGATATGTTATTCTTTATGATGCAATAACATTGGTTAACTGTGATGAGACTCACCCTTACTTGTTGTCATTTTCAGATTGAGGATAGCGGCGCGACTTGATGAGGATTAGCTCATAAGTCGGTTTTAGTGATAGTGTCGGTGTCATGCTCTGGTAGATGTAACACGGGGAACGCGTTGTTGTGGAGTTTTGATTATAACTCTTTTTGTTTGTTTTTGTTTGAGTCTGATACATTAATGATGAATGTTGACTTGATGAATTAATTCCGCTGTGTAAAACATGATTCGATTAATGAGTTATAATTTCAGACGTTCCAGTGAATGCATGACATGTTCCGACGTGTGTATTCTTTATTTTATGAATTGTGACACCTCTTGCATGTTTACTCTGATTAATATTCGTTTAATTGCCGCGGGTTATTAGAGGGGTGTTACAGCACTGGTTAGCATTACCCTAAATTTAATACTTATTATGTGAAGGGGATTTAATTTTGTATAAATATTTTGTCATTAAGGATACGAATAAATTATATATTACTTGGTTTTAATTGCACTACCTTTCAAATTTCTCATTGATTATTTGACTTTAAGCGATAAATCTTTCTAATTCTATATTGTAATATTTATGATTTCCATTTAAAATACAATTTTTTTTAAGATAATAATACATAGAATTAATTTTTATTTTTCAGAATTATCAAATTTTCAATGCCTATTCTCAATACTTATTTAAAAATAACTATGGTTACAGATTATTTATAAATGATGTCAACATGCGGGAAAATAATATATCATTATTTCAAATATTTGTATAAATGATATTATTTTTGTCTCTTATTTTTGTTCTCTAATATCTCTTATTTTACTTTTAAGACTATAAAGTTTTATTAAAATGAGCCAAATATTAGAAACAAGTCAATTTTTTATATTTGAAGTTTTAAAATCAAATTTAAAAATTAGTGTTACTTTACAATTTTGTTAACAAATAATCATCGTTATGTTAGTTTCTACATATATTCAGGTAGATTAAGGGTCAGTTTGGTAAAAATAGCGGTTGACTGATAAGCTAGCTGATAGCTTATAACTTATAACTGATGGCTGATGGCTGATGACTGATGACTTATAGCTTATAGCGAATGATTAAGACTGATAGCTTATAAGCTCATTGAAGTGTTTGATAAAATTAGAGGTTCAATTAACTTATAATTTATATCACGTGCTTACCAAACCATCATTTATAAAGTTTAAATTCATTCTTCAATTGATTAACATTGACATTAATACAAATATATGCTAATAATATGCACCAACTTTTAAGCATTGATTTGTATTTACAATAATATTTAAAACAACAGGAAGAGAAATATTTAAAAGATGGATATTAAAATGAACAGTCTACAACTGATATCTCATAGATACATTTACATCTACCCGTGAATATAGATGAGTTAATAAATCTCAGTTGAATTCAACTGAGTTAATCGTAAAATTAAATATTTGAATATAATCATTTATCCAATTCAAATAACATTATTTTTTATAGATATTAGATAATTTTTCTAAACCTAAAATTTATAACAGTTTGCCGTCAAATACCAGTTATAAATCCTTCAAATTTGATATTGTAATAAAAAAGATATTCAAATAATAGTTTTAAATAGTTTTTCGTTTTAAATTTACAGTATTTATCACACAAAAAAAAAAACTAAAAAAAATATTGAAATAATTGTTTTATTAGCCTAATTTGGATATTAAAATAAATTTTATGACTTGTATTTAAAATTTAAATAATTATTGTTATTCATTATTACCCACCTATCACATAGATAAATATATACTAATAATTTATTATTACGGTTAAAAAAATCAAAATTCATAATAAATATTAAAAAAATTCTAAAATTGTAATAATTACCTAATAAAATCCTAGGATACTATTATACACATTGTTTAGTAACCTTATTATATGTTTTTAATGTGCATAATTATAATATTTATATTTCACAATTATCAATTTTCAAGATAATAATACATGGAATTAATTTTCACAATTAATGTACAATCTTTTTTAAGATAATAATACATGGAATTAATTTTTATTTTTCATAATTATCAATTTTCAATGCTTATTCTCAATACTTATTTTAAAAATAACTATTGTTACAGATTATTTATAAATGATGTCAACTTACGGGAAAATAATATATCATTATTTCAAATATTTGTATAAATGATATTATTTTTGTCTCTTATTTTTGTTCTCTAATATCACTTATTTTACTTTTAAGACTATAAAGTTTTATTAAAATGGGCAAATATTAGAAACGAGTCAAATTTTTATATTTGAAGTTTTAAAATAAAATTTAAAAATTAGTGTTACCTTACAATTTTGTTAACAAATAATCATCTTTATGTTAGTTTCTACATATATCCAGGTAGATTAAATAATCTAATTTGTTTTCTTTTTTCTACTTTTTACTTTTAAATGAAAGTTAATTTTACTTTAAAATAGTCTTTAATTTTTTATTTAATAATATTCACATTAAATTTTATTTTTCTATTTTCTAAATTATAAAATATTACGTACAACTAAAAATAAATCATGAAATATAACATCAAACATGATTTAGTATTATCAATAGAATGACATTTTTATAAGAATGACATATTTTTATACTGATACAAACAGGTACTTATATAATACATGTATATGGTACTGATATTAACACATTTAATTAAATATTGAATAATAACAAGAGTTAGTTTACTATTAATTTAAATATTTTTATAGATAATTCCAAACAAAATTATTTATATATAGGAATAATTATACGATCGATTTAAATATTTTTATATATGAAATAATATATTTGATTTGTAAATTTATTTTAATCGATTAATATTAACAGAAATATGAAGTTAGTTATCAAAATATTGAATATTAATGGGAATTTTAAATTACTGATCAAAGTATTGAATATTAACGGGAACATGAAGTTACTAATCAAAACTAGTAAGATACCCGTGCTTCCGCACGGGTAAATTTATTTAATATTGTATGAAATTAATTAGATACATATAAATTTTTAATAAATGATTTAATTACAAATGAAAAATATTATATAAATTTAATTATATTAAATAATTATATAAAAAAGAATTTGGAAGATGAAGATAAAAAAAAAAATGAAATTTTAACATTTAAAAATAAACATTATCTCTCAATTTATAGTAATTGTTGATTAAAATAAAATAGATACTTTGTTTATAATGACCCGTGAAATAAAAAATTTATTTGATCTGATATAAAATATATTTAAATACAAATGTAAAATGAAAAATAATCATATGAATTTAATCGTATTAAATAATCTTTAAAAAAATCGTGAAATGAAGAAAAGAAAAAAAAATTAAAAATAAAGATATTATCTCTCTAATAAAAACAATGATTGATTAAAATAAAAAAAGTATTATGTTGATAGTGACCCGTGATATTAGAATATTTTTAATTTTATTAAAATTCAAAAATAAATTATTTTTTAGAGTTGATACATAAATAGAGAAAAAAAATTAAAATGAAAGTAAGAAAGTGTGGGAAGAAAATTTGAGAGAAATTTGAAATTTTAATTAAGAAAGAGAAAGTGTGTAATGATCGATTAAAATAAATTAAATATTGTATTGATAGTGACCCGTGAGATAAATAAATATTTAATTTTATTAAAGTTAAAAAAATAGATTATTAATAATTTTTGTGATTAAATGAAAAAAATTAAAATGAAAGTAAGAAAGTGTGGGAAAATGAAATGTGAAAGAAATTTGAAAATTTAAGTAAGAGAGAGAAGAAGTGTGTTGGGGAGAAAAAGTTGGTTATTGAAAAGTTAAAAAGTTGGACCAATGAGAGGCCGACAATTGGCGCTTGGTTATTGAAAGATTGAAAAAGTGACATGTGATTTTGTTAGTTACCGAATTGCCCTTTTTTATTTGTAAAGAAATTTTTAACTAAGGGCATTATAGTAAGATTGGTCAATCTTTTATTAATTGTTTGTATAGTAGATATTGAATAATAACGGAAACATGAATTTACTAATAACGAGAACATGAAATTACTGATAAAAATATTGAATATTAACAGGAACATGAAGTTACTGATCAAAATATTAATATTAGCGGAAACATGAAGTTACTAATCAAAATATTGAATATAAACGGGAACATGAAGTTACTGATAAAAATATTGAATATTAACGGGAATATTAAATTACATTATCTTTCTTTTGTAAAAAAAATAAATTAAACGAATTATAATATCTTTCTTTTGTAAAAAAAATATTGAATATTCCTGTACGTATTCATAGCAATTCCTGCTACCAATTGACCATATGGTCAATTGGTAGCAGGAATTGCTATGAATACGTACTTAACCCCTAGGTACGTGGTTCGATTCCTGATTTCCTGGGCAGCTGGTGACATGCTCGGTTGGCCGACACGGTTGATGCGTGTCGCGGATCGCGGATATCGGGGTGTTACAACTGTTACGGGAACAACCTCAAACGTTGGTGCCTACGCGAATATGGGCTTCAATACGTGAATTTTTTAAACTGCAGATATGGGAACGGGTCCCTACTAGCATCTATCATTTGTTACGCCATTATCTTTCTTTTGTTAAAAAAATAAATTAAATATATGTACTTTGAAATATTTATATAATATATGTTTGTATCACTTTAATTTTATTTTAATTGTCCTAAAATATATTAATTATAGTTTAATTATCTTTCTTTTCTTAATGACTTTATTTTTCAATATTCAATTTTTTTAATACTAGTAATTTCATAATTTTATCCATTTTAACCACAATTTAGTTGTTTACGAATACCTTTTATTATCCTCAATCAAAATGTGCCTTTGACTTGGCTGTTATAGTAGCTATATTTTTTAATCCATAGGACACGGGATCAGGCTCAAACGTTGATGTCCACGCGGATATGGGCTTCAGTACGTGAATTTTTTAAACTGCATATATGGGAACGGGTACTATAGTACCCTATCCATACCCTACTAATTTGTAAGTTTTTCAATTTTAACTAAAATATAATCTTTCACTAATACCTTTTATTTGACTCAATCCAAATGCGCGAAAACGATGGGTACCCGTGCGAACGCACGATTATCACACTAGTTTATATTGTATAATTATTGCTTATAGTAATTAAAGAATACAATCTTATTACTTTGACTCATTCCTTATTGACTATCACGCTTAATTAGTAATAATGTGGTTTCTATATTTGTATGAAATTTATTTAATTTTATGATAAAATAAAATTGAATTGCATAGAATTCTTTAGAATAAATGTGTGTGACCTGAGTAATATTATTATGAAATAAATTTAGATTTAATTTATAACAATTAAATCAAATAAAAATATGTATGTATGGTTTATGAAGATTTATTTATTAGATAATAATATGGTTGACTCAAACAATTTAGAATAATTAAAATACATATATGTATTATTGTAAACTAGAAGTTTATAAATCACATCTAAGTGTATTGCTGACAAAATCGGCTAGGTCATCTCGAATGTATTATGATGCAAAAATTAGAATTTAAGAACTTGAAGTTTCTTCAATCAAATAAGTTTTGTATGTTCCTAAAGAAAATTAAAATTTTATAAGTTGAGTTTTTATATATATAACATATGTAAGGTGGTATTTGTGAATTAATACACCAATCATGCAAACGGTATAAATATTTTATGATATTAACTATTGCATCGATTAAAAGATCATGCATATGTTTGTTGTCTACTCACAATCAAAAGTTTGTGAAATTGTTTTCTCAACTAAAAGATCATGAATATGTTTATGAACTGAAAACTAGTATTGAAGAACCAGAAGTTTCTTCAATCCAATAAATTTTGTGTGTTTCTAAAGGAAAATAAAAAATATGAGAAATTGAGTTATTGATGACATTAATTATTGCATCAATTAAAATACGATGCAAATGTTTATTATCTACTCACAACCAGCAGTTTGTGAAATTGTTTTCTCAGACTAAGATCTCATTATCTGAATTTTTCAGAATTTTTTTGTTAAGTATCACATGAATTATTAAAATTTATATTGAACATCTTATAGCATATGTTCATGAAAAAAATGGACTTTGTAGATGTTTTGATTGGCTGCATTTTGTGGTAAAACATTCCTGTGTATTCTATTGTCTTGACTAAGGTCATGACATGTGGTGTGTAGTGTTAAAGGTTATGCAAGTTCTGGTTGTGTAAGCTAATACATGCTGTGAGTTGGATGTCATGCCCGACGTCATGACATCAGTATTTGACAGCAGTAGCTCTTACGTTTTCTGTTCTGTTTCTACTATGTTTCCTTATTTATCTCAGTCTTTATTTTGGGAAACTAAAGATTATGTTGATTGTACATCAGTAATAGAAAAAATCATGGGTTGTCTTTTTGGCGCCCTGATATGTGAGAAGCAGAGAATTGAAGTGAAGAATACTGTTTGCTGTGATTTATGCAGAACAGGTACAGCATCAAGATGTTCTATGGAATGTCACGGCATGCTCTGTGACATCAGTATTTGACAGCAGTTACTGTTATATTTAGCTGTCACGCGCCTGCTGAGCTGGAATATAAAGATTCAGTAAGTACTCAAAAGATGCAGAATATTCTATGGAATATTATACAATCCTATGTGGCGCAGGTTTAAAGGTCAAGAGAATCAAGATTAGAATATTCGAGAATTATGCAGTTTCTAATTATGAAGATAAATTAGGAAACTTATGATTGAAGACCTTGTTTTTAGCAGAAAGTTTTCTGTGATTTGTAACAGCAAATAATGTTGTGATTGTAAGCCCAAGTCCAGTTGGGAATAGGTTATAAATAGGAAACTTTGTAACCTAGTTTATCAAGCTAGCCGTTGTTTAGAAAGATGTAACCATTAGGGTTAGCCGTGTACGTGAACCTCCCGGTTTGTGGGAAGGTCACTGATTTGTGCCTCGAAGCCTGTAGGTAAGAGGTTTATTTTATTCACTCAGAAGCTGTGAAGCAATGAGTGAAGATTGTACTCTTGGAACTACTCCATTATGTATATTTAAATTGTTGGTGATTAAGCCGTCGATGCAGTGGCTGAGTTGTTGACTGCTAGACATCATTGCTATGATTGGGAGTGGAATGGAGATATTCCATATCTAGGGAGAACCTAGGTAGAGGGGTCATTGGGTAGTGATTAAGTGAGGAGTTGTAAACTGGGAGTTTAGCTCTGAATTGATACTGCTGATAGTGGACTTCATCCCTGGCTTGGTATGCCCCCAGAGTAGGTTGATTGAACCGAACTGGGTGAACAATTCTGATGTGTTCTTTATTTTCTGCAAAGTTTATTTGTAAGTTCAGTTTGGATGTCATAACATCGTGCCTGACATCAGTGTGTGATTTAATGACTGTGCTAACACAGAATCTCTGTGATCCCAACACATCCAGACTTCTGGATGTTAGAAGTAATAAATAATTGAGGGATCTGTATGTACTGCCTCAGCTAAACTGATGACAGACCAGATGTCACGACATCGTATATGACATCTGGGTTCTGTCTTACCAGAATTTCAATTGGTATCAGAGCAGGCATCCTGTCTGTTTCTGGATGAGATCCATGGGAGATACTTTCTGGTTGTTGGAGGTAGTTGATTGTTTGAACATTCATGTTCATATTGAATGGTCCCTAGAAGTGGAGGATGGACCTATGTGTGGAAGACTGGACCAAACTGACCATAACAGGTGTATTCTCGTGGCAAGGGAAGATGGTGTTACTGATTTCAAGAATATCCAAATGATTCATGCGGGAGTGAAGAATTTGAGGTGTTTTATTCAGCATATAGCAAGGTACAGAGAAGAAGATTGTCAAAACCTTCATGCGGGAGTAAAGTTAATGATAAGGTATTCTTTGTGCTTATCTGTTTCTTTCTGGTCAGAATATTGGTTAGGTCTTGTTGTGTTGCTTGAAGAAGAAGCAAGCATATTGTTGGATTGTTCAGCTGCAATTCTTGGATGTCATGCTTACAACTGGTTCTGGGAGTAAGCATTGTGTAATCTCTGTTGATATATGGCTATTTTCTGCTGCATAGCATCTGATGCATAATCCTATCTTTGAAAGAAGATCTCTAGGGTTATATGGTCTTCAACAGAATTTGTAGCAGATTGTTTTCAACGTTAGTACAAGTGTCAAAGATACTTGAGATCTTTTCTCAAGTCCACTCATAAAGGCATGGTTTTTGAGGTTGAAGAGGTTCAAATGATCAGTGTTCCTCATATTCATCTGCAAAGTTGTTTGATGATCTTCAAGATTGTCAAGTATTGTGTGTTCCAAGAAGAAGGAACTGATGGCATACTGGTATGCAGCTACCAGTTGAAGAACAGATGTTCTGGTGCTAAACTTATGTAGTATGAATACATTTGTTTGGAACCTTCTCCTAATCTGGAAGAGGAGACATCTGCTTTTTGTGTTGATTGGTCAGAATACAATCAACTGAACCTTCCATCCCAAAATGTTAGTTTATTTCAGGCATAAGCTTATGGGAGTTGGAAGTAGAGCTCAGTACAAGTAAAAGGATTCATTCAGGTTTTCTTTTCAAGACCTCTTTGAAAATTCAAGATGAGACTGTTATGTACAATGCATGGATAGGCGGTGTGGAATTTCCATGATTGTTTGTTTGAGGGGGAGATTTGGTTAACCTCCCCACGTCTGATTCAGCCTTGTGTTTAGTTGGCTATTGAACGGTGTCACATGGGTTCTGGTTGTTGTGTGACACATTTGTAAGGAAAGATTCATCTCTCTCTTTCCTAAGGGTGAATCTAACTGGGAAAGGATTTAAGATCAATTGTTATTTGTGCAAAGTACAAGTATTTAATTGATTATCCTTGGAAGTTCAAGATAACTGATGTTCTTAAAGATGTTGGAACATCTCTTCTTCAAGACCATGTACAGGAAGGATAGTGCATTTGTTTTAAGATCTATCTCTTTGGTGGCAGCAGAAGCATATGATCTCTGAAAAAGGTTTCCTGGCAAGAAACATGTTCAGCTTTGGAGTGCACAAGAAGAAGAAGACATCATAATCTTGATGGTGGTTACTTGGATCAGTTTATTTCTGATCTAGGTAAGGAAGTGCATTGGCTAATGCACACTGTGAAGTCAAGAACAAGTGGCAGTATTCTTGACATCATGGAAATAGCTTTGCTCAAGGAAGTGGCATCCTGGGTACAGCTAGAGGATTAGTCTCTAACTAGTCCTTCTGATGACTCATGCATCAGAGTGTCTGATGTCGTTGGAAAAAAAGCAGGGATTCATCAAAGTGTGAGCTTGGATGACATAACTGCATAACTGCGGGATGGAGGTTGCTTACTCAAACTTGGTTTCACAACCAGGTCTGTAAGAGCATTGAACTCTGGTTCTGTAAAGGGAGGAAGTTCTTTCAAGTGGCAGAAGAAGGAACTGAATTCAACAACTAGATGTTAAAACATAATGTTTTGACATTTGGTTCAATATCAAAATCTTAGTTGATGAAGTGGAACATCAACTTATGATAAGAAGATCTACAGAGTTGAAGATTGGATACTTCAAAAAGATCGCTCTCATTGCAATTCTTTGGAATTGCTGGGTAGAGAAGATGTTACATGTTCCTGTCTTAGAAAATCCAAGTTTTTTTTATAACATGTAGCTTGAAGTTCATGTTTCACTTGAAGGGTCAGAATATCCTTGAGAGAAGTCTGATAAACGTGGAGAAGACAAAAAGGAGGTGTTTTCTATTCACCTCTTGGAGCTTGTGGTAAAAGTTCTGAGTTATCTATGAAAGAGTGTATCTTGTAATGTAGATCTTCCAATGTGTGTGACTGATTGTATTCTAATCAAGCTGGTGGCGAAGTGGTATCTGAAGATTATCAGATTGTGTTTTTTGTGTGTGTCGTGGTCATGTCATGCAGAGTAACTTTTAAGGGGGAGATGTACGTTGCTTTGGCAACATTTATGGCCAAACAGGGGGAGAAGAGATTGTCACCCCAGATCATATTGAACAAGTTATTTCTATTCATGTTATGTGATAGTGTAGCTTGTGGAACTTATTCAGCAGGTCTGATGTTTTGATGTGCTTTAGCAATTTTGCATAACTGGTAGTTTGCTATTTGTTTTTGTGCTGCTGTGGTGACAGAATGTTTTAGCCAAAAATTTGCCAAAGGGGGAGATTGTAGATGTTTTGATTGGCCTGCATTTTGTGGTAAAACATTCATGTGTATTCTATTGTCTTGACTAAGGTCATGACATGTGGTGTGTAGTGTTAAAGGTTATGCAAGTTCTGGTTGTGTAAGCTAATACATGCTGTGAGTTGGATGTCATGCCCGACGTCATGACATCAGTATTTGACAGCAGTAGCTCTTACGTTTTCTGTTCTGTTTCTATTATGTTTCCTTATTTATCTCAGTCTTTATTTTGGGAAACTAAAGATTATGTTGATTGTACATCAGTAATAGAAAAAATCATGGGCTGTCTTTTTGGCGCCCTGATATGTGAGAAGCAGAGAATTGAAGTGAAGAATACTGTTTGCTGTGATTTATGCAGAACAGGTACAGCATCAAGATGTTCTATGGAATGTCACGGCATGCTCTGTGACATCAGTATTTGACAGCAGTTACTGTTATATTTAGCTGTCACGCGCCTGCTGAGCTGGAATATAAAGATTCAGTAAGTACTCAAAAGATGCAGAATATTCTATGGAATATTATACAATCCTATGTGGCGCAGGTTTAAAGGTCAAGAGAATCAAGATTAGAATATTCGAGAATTATGCAGTTTCTAATTATGAAGATAAATTAGGAAACTTATGATTGAAGACCTTGTTTTTAGCAGAAAGTTTTCTGTGATTTGTAACAGCAAATAATGTTGTGATTGTAAGCCCAAGTCCAGTTGGGAATAGGTTATAAATAGGAAACTTTGTAACCTAGTTTATCAAGCTAGCCGTTGTTTAGAAAGATGTAACCATTAGGGTTAGCCGTGTACGTGAACCTCCCGGTTTGTGGGAAGGTCACTGATTTGTGCCTCGAAGCCTGTAGGTAAGAGGTTTATTTTATTCACTCAGAAGCTGTGAAGCAATGAGTGAAGATTGTACTCTTGGAACTACTCCATTATGTATATTTAAATTGTTGGTGATTAAGCCGTCGATGCAGTGGCTGAGTTGTTGACTGCTAGACATCATTGCTATGATTGGGAGTGGAATGGAGATATTCCATATCTAGGGAGAACCTAGGTAGAGGGGTCATTGGGTAGTGATTAAGTGAGGAGTTGTAAACTGGGAGTTTAGCTCTGAATTGATACTGCTGATAGTGGACTTCATCCCTGGCTTGGTATGCCCCCAGAGTAGGTTGATTGAACCGAACTGGGTGAACAATTCTGATGTGTTCTTTATTTTCTGCAAAGTTTATTTGTAAGTTCAGTTTGGATGTCATAACATCGTGCCTGACATCAGTGTGTGATTTAATGACTGTGCTAACACAGAATCTCTGTGATCCCAACACATCCAGACTTCTGGATGTTAGAAGTAATAAATAATTGAGGGATCTGTATGTACTGCCTCAGCTAAACTGATGACAGACCAGATGTCACGACATCGTATATGACATCTGGGTTCTGTCTTACCAGAATTTCAGACTTGAAGATCCATTCTTTAGACGTCTAAAGTAAATTTACATGGTTGATACTTGTGAGATTATAAATTCTAAATTAGATATTTGAAACACACAAAACATGAATATTAAGATATTTATCTGCATCATGCCAACACATTGTGATACATTTCTCCTTCCTTGATGTATAATGTATTTTAGGTTAATAGCCTTATACTTATCGTCTAAGTGAACTTTTGGATGTGTTGTGTAGTTTTCAATTTCTCCAATATAGTAGGCTAAAATGAGTTTTGAAATAATATTAAGAAAATATCCTTTATCTGAATCGTGTATTTGAGGATGTATCTTGATCTAATAACTAGATACTTCTTTGAAGCCTAGTAGGTTTCCTATCAATTGATAAATTCATTTTCTCAATATTAGGGGGAGAGAATAAGCAACTGAAAGTGTGAATCAAAAGTTCAAATGTGAATCAGAAGTTCAATTGATAAAATAAATTGTTTACTTGATCCTCGTACAAACCAATATGAACAAAAAGTTCAAAATATTGTTTGTTTGCAAAGTTTATGAAACAAATTACCAGCTGTTAATACTTCACTCAAAGTGGATTCTCCTATTGGATAAGCTCACAAATGGGTTGTAGTCGTTCCTGAAGTGTGGTATGAAAGTCGATTCCAATGTTAAAAGCCCTCTACTAAGAAAAGAAACTAAAGTTAAAGATGACCCAAGTGAGAATATGAAAATTCTAAGATCACTTTTACATAATTTATTTTTCAGTTCCAGAAGAACTAATCAAGTACTTGAAATATGAAATAAAGAGATCTCGATAACTTATGTCATGAATGAAATGCGATGGAATCGAAAGTAAGATAACCAAAATAAAGTCAATATTGACATTGTCCTCGGATAAAATATAGCGCTAAATATGATAAATGATAACGAGGATCATGAAATAAAGTCTATCAAAGATTATAGACAAAGTGAGAATTGGTCAAAATGAACAAATCATGAATCAAAGTCCATTAAATATTATAGACAAAGTGAGAATTCGCCAAAGTGAATATATTCAATTGAATAAGATTTAAACTCACTTTACAAGTGACTTGATTATGGACATGTAGTCCGAACACCTCAAGGTGTGAAACCAATGGGATATAAATAAGTTTTTGTAATGGTATAAATTTTGATTTGTGGCTTAATGATTTTCAAAAAGACCTAAGATTGGTTTTGATGAAACATATCCACCTGTAGTGGATTCAATTAATTTTTGATATTTTATTAGCCTTGTAGTACATGAAGGGCTTAATATAAACATGATGGATGTTGGAACATCTTATTTATGAAACTCACTTGATAGTTACATTTACATAAAACTCTCTAAAGGATTTTATATATCAGAGACACATAATTTCGAATCTCGAGAAACTACTCCATGAAATGAATAAATCTCTCTATAGGCTGAAGCAATTTGGACGCATGTGATATAACCGTCTTAGTAAATATTTGCTTAGAGAGTGATATACAATTAACTCCAATTGTCCTTGTATTTTATAAACAGACCAGGAAAAGAATTTCCAATAATAGTTATTTATGTTGATGATATAAATATTATTGGAACTCCTGAAGAGATTCTAAAAGCTATAAATTGTTTAAGGAAATTATTCGAGCTGAAAGACTTGGGAAAGAAAAAGTTCTTACTAAATGAACATTTAGAAAATGAAACTTTTATATACCAAGAAGGTTATATAAAAAAATTAACATTTCTATATGGGAAAATCTCGTATATAGAAAAATGTTAAAATGTTCTTATATGATAGACAAATCTCGTATGTTGTCTACCTCTATGATGTTAGATGATGAGATTTGCATACGATTTTTTTACCTCGAGAAGAGGATGAAAAAGTAATTAGTCCTGAAGTACCATATTCTAGTGTAATTTCAGCACTAATTTATCTTGCTATCAATCTATTAGCAAGACACAGTTCTTCACCTACACGAAAACATTGGAACAAAATCAAACATATGCTTCATTATCTTAGAGGTAAAATAGACATTGGTCTATTTATACTAAAATATCCAAATTCAAATTAACAGGTTATGCAGATGCAAGTTACTTGTCAGATCTGCATAATGGTAGATCACAAACAGGTTATTTGTTTATTTACATGTGGTGGTACAACTATTTCATGAAGATCAGTGAAACATACAATAGCAACAAGTTCATCTAATCATGCAGAAACTTTTAGCACTACATAAGACTTTTTAGTGCAAAAGGATTGGTCTTTATCGTCGAAGAAATAATTGTTCATCTGAGGGGGAGAAATAAACATTCAACTGAGGGTAGGGATGGCAATTTGGCCCATCCCTAGTGGGTACGGTTGCACCCCAAAATTCGCCCTCTTTATTTGAGCTATAAGTTATTAACGACGTTTATTTCGTTGTTCAAAAGTAAAGAAAATAATAAAGAGTTCTTGTGGTTCTAAGGAAGCGCGACGTGAAAAATGGTTCAAGCGGCGGAAATACGAGAAAATTCATAAATGCTGTTTGGAAAATGATATAAGCTGAATTCTCGTGAAGGCCAGACCGTTTCGACGATATCTACAATTTTCATGTTCGGCTCGGAAGCCAGTTCTTTGAGGAAGGTTGTCGAAATTGGAAAATTACTCGGATTTTTATGAAGAAAAGAGTGCTGAATGTAGGGTTTCGGATCTCAGAAAATTCATATCTCCTAATCCTCTAGTCGGATTCGCTTGAAAATTTCACTGGAGCTCCGTGCCATCATTATTAAGATTTCATATGTTCGGACCGTCGGTTGATTGTGCATTGAAAATGCCCAGCATTTTAAGGATCGTCGTGTTGTTTCGGTAAAAAGTGTATTTTCGAGTATGTCGCATCGAGTTCGAAAATTCATAACTTCTTCGATTTTTATCGTATGAAGTCCGTTCCGGCGGCATTTTCTTGGAAATTTCATTAGTTTCGCTTTTTCGTCACACATGCTTGTTCAGATTTTGAGCCGAAGATGGAGTTTTATCGAGTTCTTTAAGCGGTACGCGCAAAATTCTGCACAATCGCGCTAGTTGAACCGACGTTTCTCGTCATTCAAGCGCGCGTAATTTCTGCGTCGCTTGTCAAATTGAGATGATTCTCGCGGCTACGATCCACAATTTTCATCATCTTCGAATTGACGTCGGTCTCGCTCTAAAACTTCGCACCGATTCGCGTTTCCTCAAAAACGAGCAAAAAGAGATAATTAAGGGCGTTTTGGACATTTCGCTACCTCGACTATATAAGTCAATTTTTCTTCACAAACTCTCATAACTTCAACTTCACCCAAAAATATCAAAAACACTTTCTCTCAATTCTCTCTCAAGTTCCAAAGATCAAAACCACAAATCACATAAAACTTTCATCAATTTTCTCCAAGAATCAAGAACAACATGGATTGAAGATCAAGATTCCGAGTTCGAATTTCTTCTCCCTCTCCCTACGTAGCTTGTGACACTCTCCTCTCCCCTTGGGATTTGCTCTTCGACTTCGGTTCGTGTTCGCGTTCGCGTCGTGTTCGTGTTCGCGCGTCGGTTTAGATCTTCATCCGGTAAGCTTTCGAATCTTGATCAAGTGCTTAATTGTTGATGTTAACATGATTTGAATGTAGATCTAAGTTTTGTTTATGCTTAATTGAGGATTGATGATGATTAAGTGTTGGATTCAAATGTTAAATTGAAACTTTGCTTGCAATTGCATGTTGATACAAGTTTGGTGCACTATGTGTTTGTTATAATGCTTGCATGAACTTGTTGCTTGGTAGTTAATGATTATGAGTTGAAATCTATGTGAATTGATGCCTAATTATGGTTGTTTGATGTTCATAATGATGTGTAAATTGATGCCAATTCGTGCTTGATAATATCTTTGATTGATGCATGAGTAGATTGCTTTTGAATGATGTAACTTGCTGTTTTTTGCACTTCTGACTTGAAGTAACCGGTTACCTCATTTCAAGTAACTGGTTACCTGGCTGTTTTTTGCACTTCTGACTTGAAGTAACCGGTTACCTCATTTCAAGTAACCGGTTACCTGGCTGTTTTTTGCACTCCTGACTTGAAGTAACCGGTTACCTCATTTCAAGTAACCGGTTACCTGCCTGTTTCTTCACGCTGCCTGAATGAGGTAACCGGTTACCATGTCTGGAGTGACCGGTTATTTGCCCTGTTTTCCACTAAAATTCTTGAAGTAACCGGTTACCTCATTTCAAGTAACCGGTTACCACTGAGTGTGGGCAGTTTTAATTCCAACTTCGAAAATTCATATCTTTTGACTCGTAACTCCGATTTGCGCGTTCTTTATATCGTTGGAAAGCTTGTGAAACGTGCTATCTCATGAGATGGTTAATGTTGATTGATTTTAGGTTATTCATGTTTATTTTCACCTTGAAATTTGTTGTCCATATTATGTGTGCGTTAATTGTTCATTTCCTCTTAGCTTATAATGCAATAACGCAATTCCGATTGCGATGCTTGTTATCTCTAACTTGTGTGCTAGTGTGCAAGGCATTTTTATAGTCACCGATCGACGCCTATTACTTGAGTGTTCCGCTTTATTTGCGGGATACAATCTCCTCCACTCGTTTCGTGTTCTCACCTCGGAGACACGTTTCTTTTGCTTTATACTTGCTTGTTTGGTTTGCTTGTTCCTCTTGCAAGTGTATTGTGATTATGCTCGACGCGCGTGTCGACTTTCGTGTGCTTTCAAGGCTAATCGGTGTGCTGAGTATTTGCTTTTGCTTTGCTAGCTCGCTCGCGGGATCCTTAGTTTTTTTGCTTTTCTTCGCCACGGTTTACGGATCATCATCCGTTTGGTATTGATCCCGTTTCATTTTATTTTTCTCGCACTTTATCGCTCTCTCGCATCATCCTTTAACATGAGAAGTAGGACCTAGGCATTCATCTGGCCAAGCCCTCGAAAGAGGCTCTGTTTTTGTTGGTGTGTTTATATTTGTGCTTTGTGGCAGGGAGTCACGGTGTAATAAGTCCTATATGGAACTCCGTTAAGTCCTCTTGGAAGGCACGTGGAAAGGGTTAGCAATCAACTCCCGCTCAGTTTCATCGAATTCGTTCGGTATGTGCGCGCTACGCGTTGCTTGCTTCCGAACATGCACAAGATCTTGTTATCGAGTATGTCGGGAAAAGGGTTCATGTAGCCGGACCCCCGCATTTCCTATAGCTCGCGTCGCTCGACGTTGACGCTCGGTGTATGCACACACCATTTTCCTTTCCGATCCGTGACGGCTTGGTTGCTGAG
The DNA here is from genome assembly GCF_029867415.1 of Vicia villosa. Classification (NCBI taxonomy): domain Eukaryota; kingdom Viridiplantae; phylum Streptophyta; class Magnoliopsida; order Fabales; family Fabaceae; genus Vicia; species Vicia villosa. The sequence goes on along the minus strand of NW_026706187.1, from coordinate 102,942 downwards.
AGGAATACGCTCCACTTGTCTATGGCCCGATCATTTTCGCGAGGTCTAATGCTTGGTTGACTCGGGTGATTCGCTCCCCTTGGCTATGGCGGGAGCGCTTTTCTACCATTCGGCCAGTGCCGTTGGTTTGTATGCTTTACGAGCGGAGCTCATTTGTGTGATATCTTTGTTTGCTTTCACCTTTTCTCCCCATAGGTTGATAGTTTAGTTTAGACTGGTACCCTTTGTATGATAACATTAGGTAGCAAGCTTTCCCCCTTAGCTTAGGTCTTCCTCATGCATTCTTTAAAACACAAACCACACTCTTTGATTTTCTTTTCTTAAGAGCTTGTTATTTTCGCTCCATTCCCAAGCGTAAGTCTCCAAAGGTCGAGCAGCGGAGTGTGAATGTAACTCGTTCACCTAAAAAACACAAAACAAACAAAAACTAGTTAGCCGAGCTACGGTACCTCTGATTCCTCAAAAAGGATACGTAGGCAGCGGGGTAGGGCCCGTGTGAGTATAACTCTTTCTTTTCCCTACATTTTGCATGCATTTTAGTCCAGATTAGCGCAGTTTGCTTACACACCCATAGTTTTAGACACAAGCGTGTATACCATCGAGTACGATGGGTGCGAGGGGTTCTAACACCTTCCCCTCGCGTAACCAACTCCCTTAACCTTTTTCTCTGGTCGTGAGACCGTTGTTTTGTTTTGTGGTTTGCTGGCATTCCCTTCCTTTTCAGGATAAATATGTTAGTGGCGACTCTGTTAATTTTCGCGTGTCATACCCCAAAATTTGCCCATAACATTTCAATATATTTTGGCTCAAGTAGTCTCCTCAGGCTCATGTGATATCCAATTGCAAGCATGTTCACTCTCCTCCTAAACAATAAGGACCAAAACTAGGGTTTTGTTTCTTTCCAAGAAAAAATCAACTTCTGATACCTCAAGAGGACTTCATTGTCTCTCATATGCTTCAAAGGATCCTCACCTCAAGTTTCAAGCTCTGATTCTTAAGATTGCTCAATCAACAGCTCAAACGATCAATAATCGACTAGTTGACCTAAAAGTCAAACTATGGTCAAACTACAGTCAAAACTTCTGATTTTTTGTCTCTCACAAGCAAGGGCCAGAAATGCACCATTTGGGAGATATGAGCCAAAACATTACAGGTCCTTCTAAAAGATCGCAAAAAGTCATTTTTTCTCAAAGTTCATAACTTAAACATGGTAGACCCAATTGAGATGAAACCAAAATGAGCCTTTAGGGGACTCTTTAAGCTTTCTAAAAAGTACTAGAACACTTCCATACCTTAAAAATGGAGCAAGTTATGGTTGACAGAAGTTGGACAAAATTTGGAAAATACATGAATCTTTAAATGAGCAAGTTCAAGTTTTTTAGTATTGGGCCTTTGTTTTTGGACTTCCCACGTGACTTTAAGGTTAAAACAGGCCCATAGGTAATATATTATTTATTTTATAATTTGATTTCATTTATATTTGTTTTTATTCATTTAAATTCAATATAAAATCAAATAAAATTATTAAAAGATCATATAGTTAATGACCAAAGATCTTGATCAAATTTTCAATCAAATCAAGACCAATTCAAGAGCTAAATAAAAGGAAAAAAATGTGAGGAACATTTGGTGCAATATTGAAACAAAAATAGGAGGAATCTATATCTTTTTTCAATCAAATTTCCATGGGCCAAAAGATATGATTCTCTTCTATTTTTTGGTTGACCTAATCTGTCCTATATATATACAAACTTGGAAGACGAAAAAGGAGAGAGGCACAAGGTTTCCAAGTCCAAAAAATATCAAAAATAGTGAATTTTCGTTCTTCCATTCCAGCTCATATCATTCAAAACAAATCGTTCCATCCTCATCCTAAGATACCAAAGGACAGGTATGGACCATGAGATGTGATTTAAATAGTCCCAAACACATGTGTCTCAGTTTTCATGGTTATATAGGTTTGATTTTAGTTTTCAGCACATTACCATGTTTTAATGAAATCTAATGTTATGTTTGAGTTCCTTGTGACTTTTAGAAAAGATCTGAACCATTGAGATGGAGCTCTAACGTGTAGAACAAAAAGCACCATGGCTAGGGCATGTTCCTTGTATTCATTCGTATTGCATCTTGCAGGAGGTTTCAGCCCAAAATAATGGCACCAATGGACCCAGGAGGTCCGATTTAGGGGAATAGGATTAGTCTTTGCTATTTATTTGTTGTGTTTCGCAGGTTCCATGAATCCAGAATTGGGCTATGGAAAACCGCAGGAAAATGCATATGAGAATCCGCAGCAAATTCCACAAGTAAATTGAAGATGATGAACAGTAGAAGAGGACCTTGGACGACGCGTGGGAGCATGTTGCTGGTTGGTCAACGACTTCGTGTTCTCTCTCTCTCTCCCTCATTGGTGAACGCGCGTTGATGGTGGGCCCTGGTTTGACTTGCTTTTGAATTTTACCAATAAAACATGTTTACCTATTTATTTATTTGGTGCTATTTCATTTATGAGTTGTCAATCGCAGTTCACGTGGTAAAGAAAAGCACCTTTCACGCTGAACACCTGGGTTCGATCCCAGCGTCCTTCAGCGTATATTTTTCCTTTCATTTGTTTGTGTCTGTTTACAGATTCAGTGCAGTCAGCCATTGTAAGCCCACGATACACTCTCGTCCAGGCACCGTCAGATCTCATCAAAAATCAATCCAACGTCCAGAAAATAGCGTCCCACCGTAGAAACTCAAGATTAAATCATATAGGGTCCAGAGCTGAGTATTTCTTAATCCTATTGTTTTTTTTTTTAATTTTTCTTGTTTTCTTTCTTTTTATCTTATATTTTTTTTAGTAAAATTTATTTAGTTAAATATTTTATTTATTAAATAAATATTTTCATGACTATTTAATTTATTTAATCGAACTTTCAATTTTTTTAAAAATTCTTAAATTATTCACTTTTTATATTTAAACCAATTGCTTTAAACTCTGATTTTATTTTAGTTATTTCCGTTCATCATGATCGTTAATCACTGTTAGGTAGGTGTTGTCCATTAACTTAGTGTGTCGAGTTTTCTCACAAACCTTTATTCCCTAAAAAAATCAGGGTTTACCCTGAGTGTTTTCAAAATCTTTTTCAGAACCTCTTTTATTTGTTATCAACGCCTTGTATTTGCCACAAAAAGTTTTCTACCTTTCTCTTCTTCATTTTTCAGGGTCATCATCAGGCTTCCTCCCACTACAAGCCATATCAGATTAAAAGCTAAGTTCTTGATTTAATTATTATTTTATAATTTTATTTTGCCTTCTTTTATTATAATAGGGTTAGCCTTAACCGCCAATGAATTGGTAACGCACTCACCCGTTCTATTTATTTTTCTTTTTCCAATATTCAGGGTTAGTCAGCCAGTCAAAGCTCGATTAGTCGGTAACCCTAAAACCTAATTTATTTTAATTTCTTTCTTTTAAATTATTACTTATGTCAGACCTACTACTCTGTTGGGGTTTTGTTATTGCTTTTTCCCCATCCCCATGGCTTATTATGTAACTGTTCCTGGTTTGTATTGTTTGGCCTTGAAGGCACTTAAACTGTGATATTATATTATTATTGTGTGGTTAGTAATCCTAGGGAGTGATAATCCCGAATTAAATTAGAATCACTTAATTACAAGATAACTTATTCTGAATTTAATCACGTGATTGTTGCACCCACGCACCTTTTATGGTACCCCTCTTGTTGCCTGTTGCCTGTTGCCTTGTGTTTTAAATGCAGAATAGCCAAGTCTCTCGAATACGAGGATACCTCAACCATGTTGCCCTCAGTTCATTCAAAGATCATAAGTCCCTAATGATGCTGCCTTTGATTCGCCAAATATGATCTCGTCCCTCGAAGTTGCCTACGAAGTGCTGAGGTATCCTCTGGTTGCCTAAATGAAAGGCTATTCTGATCATTCCCTTAGACTACCTGCCCCCCTATGGCATGGGACAATCTTATGGCGAATGATAACTCGATGACCCGTTAATCTCCAAATCAAAGGACTTCCTTACCCTTCTATAGTAGGGATAGCCCTGAAAGGCTAAAAGAACATTTTTCATCTAACAAGATAATTTGCCTTTAATTGCATGCTCTGGTTTAAAATCTTTTTCTACTCTTTTCTCAAAAACCTTCAAAAAGCTACGCTTATTTACAAGCTAAAGTCTTATTTCATTTCTACACTTTTTCTTTCAAAAGAGAAAAGCAATTAAGAGCCCATGGAAAACCATGGATGCAAAGGGTGCCTTACACCTTCCCTTTGCATAAATTACCCCTCGAACCCTGTTTTCTTTTAAAAAGGTTTTTCCTGTTCTTTTAGCCTTTCTGATATTTGGATAAAATAAAAGTCGGTGGCGACTCATGCTATCCCCGACATTTCTATTAAAGTCAGTTCACCGTATTACAGAACTGGCGAATCTGCTGGGGATTTTTCGAATAAAAGAGGGGTTACCTTAAAAGTTTAGGATTCACTTAAATGTTTTCTATTGTTTGCTTTGCTTGCTTTATTTTTCAGGGCTGTTTCGGGAATTTAATGAAGGACGAATCCTATACCCGGATTCAAGTACACTTAAGATAGGAGTGACATAGTCACGGCGACCTCTTTCACATATGTGGGAGATGAGTCAATATGAAGTTCACACTTGAGTTAGGATTCCATAGCTATATGCACACCTTTCTCAAATGATGGAGGTCTATGTATGTGTCTGTGGGTGCGCCGGAGCTCAAGGACCTTTAGTTACCTTTAACCCATCTTGGCCTTTAGGAACGTAGTGGGGGGACTATTCTTGATAAATGTTGAGAACTAGTCGCTACCCGATACTACAATTCAGATAGGTTCTTTCTCAAAGTATCATTGCATGATGCGAATGTATCATGTCCGAGGGTGCTTTAGAAGGGCTGACAATTCTGAATAACTCATAGAACGTGTTGTTGATATCATCCTTATCCTTAGAAATACCTTTGGGGAAGGGTATCTCACATGATCTAAACTCCATGCAAGACAAGCCTAAGGAAATTGTGTGACTTGTTTGTGTTTGCTACTAACCTTCGTTTCCTTGCAGGTTTTGTTAAAAGGAATTGTTTGTCCTTACTATCTCGCACTATGCCTAATGAACCGCATTCGCATAACATCATGACATCATGACATCATAAGCATAACATGATTTAACTGAGCCTTTCAATGATCTTAGGGATTTAGGGCGCACAATTTCAGGCACCTCTATCAAAGGTTGATTTCCTAATCAAGGGGCAAGGGGATCTATTTTCCTCTGGCCACATACCTTCCAATTCAAAGACACAGTGCCTATCAAGGGGCAAGAGGATTTATTTTACTCTAGCCATATACTTTCAAATTCAGAAGTATCCCGAATCAGAGGCGATGACCCACTCGATATGGTGAGCTTGATTCTTAAAGAAGGACGTTCAAAGACAAGAGTCAGAATTCTTCAAACAAATATGTGACCAAATCATTCTCTAAACGTGCTAACTATATTCCTTAAAGATCCTTGAAAACATTGCATTTGCATTCATAACATCGCGTCACAGGTTTCTACCACAGGTTTCTCACCTCCTCGCTGTTTATTTCAGCATCATGAATCTCGAACAATCAGTTAAAGATCTCCAAGCTCAAAATGCTGAATTCCAAGCCTTGATTCTGAATTTGTCCAAGGGGCAAGAAGAGCTGAAAACCATGCTGACTAAAAAGAAGAAGAAAGGCAAGAAGACTCTGGGGAAAAGGCTTAGGCCGATTTTGCAACTCAGGGAAGCAGAAGTTTCTGAAGACAGTGACGACGACGAACAAGATGATGATGTTAGTGTCAAGACTGATGCAAACAGTAACCATGATTCTGCCAAGCCTTCTAAAGAAGAGGAGGACTATTACCATGAGGATGAACATCCCGATGACAAATACAAGTTGTTGGAAGAACGTATGAAAGCCATGGAAATTCAGAAGATACCTGGACTGGATTTTGGGGAATTAGGACTTATCTCTGGAGTTGTTATACCTCCGAAATTCAAGATTCCAATTTGTGCAAAATACGATGGAGTCTCTTGTCCTAAGCTGCACTTGAGGTCTTATGTGAGGAAGATTCAACCTCATACTACCGATAAGAAGCTATGGATCCACTTTTTCCAAGAGAGGTTATCTGGAACTCATCTCGAATGGTACTATCAACTGGAAAGTACCAACATCCGTATCTGGGAAGATTTGGTTGTTGCTTTTTATCAGCAATACCAATACAATGCTGACCTCGCACCAACTCGCATGCAACTACAAAGCATGTCTATGGGACCCGAGGAAAGTTTCAAGGAGTATGCTCAAAAATGGAGAGATCTAGCTGGAAGAATCAAACCTTCCTTGGCTGACAGAGAGTTGGTAGATATGTTTATGAATACACTGACTGGCCCTTTCTATAGTCATTTGCTGGGAAGTTCGTCATCCAGATTCACTGAGCTTATACTGACTGGGGAACGCGTCGAGAATGGCATCTGAAGTGGTAAGATTCAAGCTGCTACATCCTCAGGTGTTTCAAAGAAACCTCTCGATGGGAAGTCAGATTCAAATGATGTGTATGATCAGAAAAGGAGTAACCATGGCCAATCCGTTGGGGCAGTTCTGATCTCTACACCGGCACCTCAAAAAGGTCATCAAAATAAGCAAGACACGCCTAGACGTCAGTTTACAAAGATCAATATGTCACTGACTCAAGCATTACAACACCTGTTGAAGTCTGAGTTGATCACTTTAAAGGATGCCCCTAAGAATCCTAGTACTTCTACTCGAAGCTATAATCCTAATGTAAGGTGTGCATATCACTCCGATAGTCCTGGTCATGATACGAATAGCTGCTGGACATTGAGGAACAAAATCTAAGATATGATCGATGCTGGGGAAATTGAATTTGATCCTCCTGAGACTCCTAACGTAACTGCTAATGCTGTGGATGGCTAGAAGGAGGGACTTTCAGATCATTAGTTTTACTTTCATTTGCAAATTTCTATTTTGTTTGTTTAAACATTCGACTTATGATAGACATTATCTGTTTTAATAATCATCATTAGTGCATTGTATATGTTTGTCTTGAATAAATTATTGTCATACCCCAAATTTGTCCTACCCCTTTATTTTTAACTGGCTTAAGCTTCCCATTTCATCTGCATACCCTCATTAGGGCATTTGCACGGCTTTGCATTCATTCATTAAATAAAGCATATAAAAGCATGGGATCAAAGGTCATAAAGCAAGTTGAGGTTTCACTTAGGTCTTTGCAAGGTTATTTATCTCCTCAAGGATGGCGTCTTGCACATGATCGAGACTATGATTAGTTCAGATCTTGAAAGGCACTTGATGAGAGGAATTCTATTCACATGGAATGTTTTGACCTAGGGTTTATTTCCCTAGGCATTTGGTGGTCTCGACAGGCTTAAGAATGTCTTGCAAGTCAATTAAGGATGTTATTGATTTATTGAGAAAAAAGACATGTGGAGATTATTTGCAAGGTTGTTGACTACATCAAGCAAAGTTGACCTTTTGACTAAATTCATGTTGATCCATATCTTTGGTTACTATTCCACTTGGATTGCTTCACTAAGTTTGCAAAGATGGAAATCTAAGAAAGTATATGTTTTGAATTTAAAATTCAAATGAGTATGAGAGAAGATGCAAGAATCATATACTACTTAAAGTACAAGAGTGAAGTCATGTATTCAAATCCATTACAAGTACAAGGAAAAGTCAAGGTTTATTTGAAAAGGTCAACAGTCAAATCAAAAGTCAACACTCCACTATTCTAAGGTTCAAAGGTCAAATTACATTTCCAAAGTCCAATCCATTACAAAGCCTTACAACAAGGATTACAAAAAAGAAGATAAAATGCTACAGTGGACTTTCGGTCAACAGTTGACTTTTGGTCAACTGTTGACCATTGACTTTGGAGCTGTTGACTAGACCTTGGGCAGTAATTGACCAGCAGTTTCCAACCGGTTCTTCAGGCTTCATAGGGCATCCATCTTCAAGTAATTTCTTTGGTGTAAACTCTCCAAGTCTCCTTGAGATAAACATAAGTTATCACACCAATGGTGAAACCTGCAACATATCATTACAAAATTCAGAAACTTGTATTCAGCATGTTTACACATTCGAACCAAAAGCCATACATACAAGACATACACATTCAGGTTCAAACACTATCCTATTCAAACCATACTCAAGCTAATTTCAAACAGCACCACTTTCATCCTACAAAGCCAAAGCGAATTTCTTCAACCTATATAAACAGTTTTGCAAACTGAACAAAACCACTCCACATTTCAAACATTCAAACCAACACATATCCATACTAATTCCTAACCAAAAACCATATCATGCCCTGCATAAAATTCAAAAGAAAACCATAACGAAATACCATTCAAATTACCACAAAACAACAATCCCATTCCAGTCAGTATAGAGAAATTTGATCCATTAAACCAAGGCAGCCCCAAACTTCAAACAGTTTCAAACCTACAAAAATTCAGCAAAGTCATAAACCACATAACCTAATTGCCTCTTAATAGAATAGCCACAAACAATTCCTAAGCAGTTACAAACTTCTAACCAACCTAACTATTTCTAACGGAACTGCCAACAAGCTTCTAACTGTCAAACATCCCCAACTAACCATCTCATAACTAACTGTAACAGAATTCCCAAACAGAAAAACCTAGTGTCTCTAACCAACTTCCTAACTGTTACTAACAAACTTTAACCAATTTCATAACAAACTTTCCTGACTGCCTATAACAGAAACTTCCAAACACATAACAGTTTTTAACTAACTCAAAACAGAAAAATCAGAAGAGGAGAACTAACCTCAATCTCACTCTCAAGCTTCTCCTCCGTCTCTCTATATAAACAGAACCTTCCTTCTCTTCAAGCTCTCTTGAATCTTCCACCATCTTCATCATTCTTCACAATTCTATCTTCAATCTCATCTTCAACACTTCACTCCACCATTTTTCCACTTTCGCTCATCTTCAACCATCTCTTCATTCTTCTCATACATCTCATCACCTTCACCTCACTCCAGCATCACCCAACTTCTTCACTCTGCAAAATCCACGCAACAATAATCACCATCCATAACTTCTTCATCACAATTCTAAAGATCACAACAGAAAAAGAACAAACCTGATAATAGAATCTCAACCTCCTCCACGATCTTCAGTTCTCTCTTGACCATAACGAATCTTCCTTCAATCCTGAGAAAGCCCTTCATTCATCTTCAGATTCTTGACCTTGAACCTTCTGCAAATTCGCCAATCCGCAACATTATCACCGTTTTCTGCTACGAACAACACGCATCATTGAAGCTTCGCCAATCTGGAATCTATGTTCAAGAACAAGTATCCTTATCGTCAGCACCGATTAACGCTTCTCATCACCATAAAAAATTTGAAGAGAGTAGAAGAACAAGATTGGACGAAGCTACACGGAGGCTCGAAGCAGTTCATGATTTCATTTCCTCACCTTCAATCAAGGGTTGCCTTCGTCAAATCGGAGTGTTGAAGAAGAGTGAGAATCGGCACGGTGAAAGAGATCGACGGAGAACTGATTGAGACGGAGAGAAGCGGAATTCGAGCCGAATCGGAGAGGGAATGGTTTGAGATGAAGATCAGAGTTGAGGCTGAGACAGAGTAGGGTGAGGGAGCGGACGGAGAGGTTCTCGGCCGGAGATGCTTAGCTTCACCGCCGCGCCGTCTCAATCGTGAAGAAGGAGGGAGAATAAGCTGAAAGGTCATAATTTTAACCCTAAACGCCTCTTTGGTTGTTTTTATTTCTTTTCTTTTTTTTATTAAATTGGATAACAATTCTGAAAATGAGAAGTGGATCAAACAATCCTTGGGCCTTGTCAACCGAATCATCCCTTACACCCCCATTTCAGGCCCGTATACACATTTTTTAAAGAGCTATCACAATAAAAATAAGCTGTTGGGCTAGACTCAGTGGGCCTGCGCCCTTACTCCCTTGACACCATCACTTTCAGCATGAAACCCCTGATTCTCATATAATTCATGTTTAGATTTAGTTCTTTTTAGTATTCTTCTTAGGAAATAAAATGTCATAAAAGAATAAATAGTCACCATTAAAATTTGTTAGATTTTTTAGGATTTGTTAACAATAAAAACCCATAAGAAATACTAAGTTCCCTTAATAGATTTTTAGGCTAGTTTGGTAGTTTTTGTCACACAAAAAATGTTCATAAAAATATTAGTTTTAGGCTTATGGTTTTAGCCTCTTTTTGCTTGATTTAGAAGTTCATTTCTCCTTCATAAAAGAGTCATAAAAAATAGTTTTTGTGTTTATTTTTGCATTAAGGTTTGAATTGCTTTTGTATCATTTACATGTTGGTTTCTATATGATTTTTGTGTGACTTTGTTACTTGACTTTGGCCATATTTTTGGCCCATTTTAGATTCCATTAGACCTAGATAGGAATTAGAACAACTTAGATTAGAATTTAGAAATAGTTCCCTTCTTTCATTCTTTTCTTTTCAACTTTTAAAATACTTAATAAAATACCGACAAGGATCATACCGTTACTATATTTCATAGTAGGAAAGAAATGATTGGGGCGTAGGCCCCGATGTATGTTCTTTTCTACTTAGCGGAGAAGAAATGATTGGGGTGTGAAGCCTCGGTGTATTTCTTAACCGTTATTTAGAGAAACGATTGTGGCGTAGGCTTCGATGTGCATTCTCTAAATATTCATAAAAAACTTCTTTTTGTATCTCTTTTACTTAGCGGAAAAGAAATGATTGAGGTGTGAGGCCTCGATGTATTTCTTAACCGCTATTTAGAGAAACGATTGTGGCGTAGGCCTCGATGTGCGTTCTCTAAATATGCAAAACAAAACTCTTTTTGGTATGATCTAAGTCACAAATTAAATCCCCTTAAAAAACACCAACCAAAAACACTTAAAACACTAATAAATGGTCAGATTTAAAACAAAGTAAGGAAGTGATGCGAAGCCTTGTAGTAGGTCTTCGTCATCATGGAATTACCCTAAAAGACACAAACCAATCATTTCTTTTTCTTTTGCCTCGTTGGCACCTAAGGGCACTGTTATTTCCGCTCGAACGCATCGTAGGCGATCCCTTATGCAAGAGCGCGAACGTTAACTCCGCCCAACTAAAAAACAAAAAAAAAACAAACAGAAAATCCTGAGCCGAGCTACGGTAACTCTGATTCCTGAAAAGGATACGTAGGCAGCGGGGTAGGGCCCGTGCGAGTACAATTCTTTATTTTCCCTACATTTTGCATTCATTCGCATTTAGACATAGACATAGTACACACCCTTTAGATAGAAACAAACATAGGTGGCTACCATCGAGTATGATGGGCGCGAGGGGTGCTAGTACCTTCCCCTTGCGTAACCGACTCCCGCACCTAGATTCTCTGGTCGCAAGACCTTGTTCCTTCCTTTGTTAGATTTCCTGGTATTCCTTTCCCTTATGGGATAAATATATTGGTGGCCACTCTGTTCATTTTTTCGCGAGCATGCGACAATTATTCCGCTATCACTCATTTAAAATTATGTCTTTACTTTGCATACGTTTTATGGTATTTAAATCTCGCTAAAGATGTGAACCTTTTAAGGGAGGATGACGAAAACGATACTGCAACCTCATACAGTATGCTTTCAAATAGACTATGCTGACGATGTACATGCATTGTTTCAATTCCTAAACAGTGGAGATATAACGATGTTAATCCATTGTCAACCCCTTTGAGCCTAAGGTTTAGGAGTTTTCTTTCACGTGCAAAAATGAACCCCTTTAATCATAACCTGGGGCAGGGTAGTTAGTCAGTTAACTCAATTATACTGGCTGTCGTTTGCACAAGTGATGATGGATTTCCTTAATTCTCAAGTCAGGCAGTCAATATCCATAAAAAAGGAAAAGGAGATGAAAATGTTAAGTCAAAACCTATGAAGGAGACTTATCAAAAATCAAACATCCCGCTGACTGTAATCTCAAAATAAACAGTTCAGGCAAAAGTTAGGGATAACAAAATCAAAGTTAAAAAGGAGGTTGTTAAAAAAAATTTCCTCGACAAAAGAAAACATTTCAAAAGAGGTCACTAAAAATCCTCAACAAAAAGAAAGTATTACTGCCTGTCCAAATAAACCTCTGGTACTTTAACCATCATCAAATACCAATGTTACAACTTCAAGCCTTGCTAAGACTTAAACACAAAGTTAACTGAGCATAGGATCGAAGAACATCATGAAGATTGGGATGGGTATAAATAAGTTTTTGAGCCATTATCTTTTGTTTCTTAAACCGTGAACCAAGCCACGTTACAACCCTTGAAAGTCCTAACTGAAGCATGGTTAGTTCGAAAAGCATACTGTCGCCAAAAAGGTATCCTGACTCCTTAAGGTTTACCAATAATGCTGAGTTGATACCTCGTTTTACAAACGTCACGTTTTTTAAACATCACGCTTTTACATCTCCTGTTTTTTATGTTTTACAAAAACTCAAGACAGACATATGCATTGCATCTCATGAATTCATTATTAAACATATTCTGCTACATAATTTCAAATGTTAGCATCAGAAAGAATCTGCACAGGGTACAACTAATGACTAAAAGTCACCCCGACAGACGAAACCACTTCAGTAACAACATCTCTTACACTGACTCAGTTGATTGGAAATCAATGAATACAAGGGGCACGACGTGCTTTGTCTAATCAATCTGGGGCAATCAGGTCAAAATTCCGAGAATCTCTCAAGATTCCAAACAACCAGGGGCATACACCCAAGTGGATCTGCAGTTACTTCCTAATCAGTCAGGGGCATCACCCTAAGTTAACAAGTACTAGGGGCATCACCCATAGTATATGTCCAAAGGTCCTCACAAGGCGAATCTCTTCAAAATTCCCCACTAGCTGGGGCAAAGCTATGCAAAGCATATTCGACACTTCAATCAATACTCGTTGGTGTGTCCCAATCAATACAAGTCCAGAAATGATAGTTAATCTAATACTGGGGGCAACGTTCGAGACATCCATGCCTTCCCACAAAGCTAGTTTCACAGGATCATATCCCCACAGAGTAATCATTAAGAAGATATCTTCAAATGTTCTCATCCCAACAAAGACCTAGTTCCTCAACTGAGTTTATATCTTTGACACTGCCGGTTCCCCGATACTATTCTCTTCTCCAAACAGGGATATTCATCTCTCTTATCCCCAGCCAGGGTACATCAAGATCAATAATTCAAATGGATTGCATCCCCAAGCAGAAATCATAAATCCCCAGCGAAGCATCGTCAAAACAAAATCAGATAACAAAGTCACAGATATTTATTTTCTCAATCAAGACAGGATAAATCATATTCTGACAACATATATCATAAACATATTCATACATTGCATACATTACCTCATAATAAATTCATACATAACATGCAAGTTTCTCATTTATTTTGAGAAACTCGTCACATAATACATGCATCATGACATTGCATAAAGACTAACTTTACCTTCTTCAGGATACAAGTACAAGCAGATGAACAATATCTCCGATCTAATTCAGTTACTACAAATAGTACTGACATGATCGACCTTCAAAGATCTAATTCTATCATCACGAACGGTGTAGACACGATCAACTATCCAAAGTCTAATTCAGTTACTACGAACAGTGCTGACACGACAAACTTTCAAAGATCTAATTCAGTTACTACGAACGGTGCTGACATGATCAACCTTCAAAAATATAATTCTATCATCACGAACGGTGTAGACACGATCATCCTTCCAAGGTCTATTTCAGTTACTACGAACGGTGCTGACACGATCAACATTCAAAGACCTAATTTAGTTACTACGAACGGTACTGACACGATCAACCTTCAACAAACACTTCTCAATACATCTGAGCACAGATACAGCCTAACGTACGGCTCATTCTAGTACTTCTCAATACAAAGGATCCAGTCTAACGTACGACTCATCCTAGGATACAACCTGACGTATGGTGTATTCTGACAACTATCAACACAGGTTACCTGGTCTAACGTACGACCTATCCTATAGCCTAACGTATGGCTTTTCCAGACATTTATCAATGCAATCGGACCCAGTCTAACGTAGGACTCGTCCTAAAAGTTCAGCCTAACTAACGACTTTCCAGACATCTACGGATGCAAATTCGATCCGGTCTAACGCACGACTCATCCTTCAGCCTAACGCACGGCTTTCCAGACATCTACCGATGCAAATTGGATCCGGTCTAATGCACGACCCATCCTTCAGTCTAACGTACGACTCATCCTAAGTATATTCTTCAGATACGGTCTAACGTACGATGTATACTGACTCTCAAGTCTATCAAGCTAGATGGCATCTTTAACCCCATCTCAATCATACATCTTTTCCAAACATCTGGATGGCATCTTCAAGCCCATCTCCGACAAAAGTTCCTACTTCATCTAAGGCAAATTCCTGGGTATTCTAGTGTTCAATCCTCTTCTACCTTTAGATTCTGACAGGCACGCAAGCCAATCTACATCCTCAGGTATAAGAATATTGAACAGGGGAAGCTGTCATACCCCAAAATTTGCCCATAACTTTTCAAGATATCTTGGCTCAAGTAGTCTCCTCAGGCTCATATGATATCCAATTGCAAGCATGTTCACTCTCCTCCTAAACAATAAGGACCAAAACTAGGGTTTTGTTTCTTTCCAAGAAAAAATCAACTTCTGATACCTCAAGAGGACTTCATGGTCTCTCATATGCTTCAAAGGATCCTCACCTCAAGTTTCAAGCTCTGATTCTTAAGATTGCTCAATCAACAGCTCAAACGATCAATAATCGACTAGTTGACCTAAAAGTCAAACTATGGTCAAACTACAGTCAAAACTTATGATTTTTTTGTCAAAACTCTTATTTTGAAGTATCATTCATCATTTGATCAAGGATTGATCATGGTTCATCAAGAAAAGATGAGAAATCAACAAATCCAAAAGTTTCTAAATTAGGGTTTTCAAAGGAGAAAGTCAACTGAACTTTGACCAGCCATAACTTCCATATGGCACATCAGAAATTTCCCATACAGAGCTCATTTTGAAGGAAATTGAATTCTCTACAATTTTGTCTCTCACAAGCCAGGGCCAGAAATGCACCATTTGGGAGATATGAGCCAAAACATTACAGGTCCTTCTAAAAGATCGCAAAAAGTCATTTTTTCTCAAAGCTCATAACTTAAACATGGTAGACCCAATTGAGATGAAACCAAAAGGAGCCTTTATGGGACTCTTTAAGCTTTCTAAAAAGTACTAGAACACTTCCATGCCTTAAAAATGGAGCAAGTTATGGTTGACAGAAGTTGGACAAAAATTGGAAATAACATGAAACTTTAAATGAGCAAGTTCAAGTTTTTTAATATTGGGCCTTTGTTTTTGGACTTCCCACGTGACTTTAAGGTTAAAAGAGGCCCATAGGTCATATATTATTTATTTTATAATTTTATTTCATTTATATTTGTTTTTATTCATTTAAATTCAAAATAAAATCAAATAAAATTATAAAAAGATCATATAGTTAATGACCAAAGATCTTGATCAAATTTTCAATCAAATCAAGACCAATTCAAGAGCTAAATAAAAGGAAAAAACATGAGGAACATTTGGTGCAATATTGAAACAAAAATAGGAGGAATCTATATCTTTTTCAATCAAATTTCCATGGGCCAAAAGATATGATTCTCTTCTATTTTTTTGTTGACCTAATCTCTCCTATATATATACAAACTTGGAAGACGAAAAAGGAGAGAGGCACAAGGTTTCCAAGTTCCAAAAAATATCAAAAATAGTGAATTTTCGTTCTGCCATTCCAGCTCATATCATTCAAAACAAATCGTTCCATCCTCATCCTAAGATACCAAAGGACAGGTATGGACCATGAGATGTGATTTAAATAGTCCCAAACACATGTGTCTCGGTTTTCATGTGTATATAGGTTTGATTTTCATTTTTAACACATTACCATGTTTTAATGAAATCTAATGTTATGGTTGAGTTC
Source organism: Vicia villosa (assembly GCF_029867415.1). Lineage (NCBI taxonomy): Eukaryota > Viridiplantae > Streptophyta > Magnoliopsida > Fabales > Fabaceae > Vicia > Vicia villosa. Next base: position 86,847 of record NW_026706187.1, on the reverse strand, counting down.
CTTGTGACTTTTAGAGAAGATCTGAACCGTTGAGATGGAGCTCTAACGTGTAGAACAAAAAGCACCATGGCTAGGGCATGTTCCTTGTATTCGTTCGTATTGCATCTTGCAGGAGGTTTCATCCCAAAACAATGGCACCAATGGACCCAGGAGGTCCGATTTAAGGGAATAGGATTAGTCTTTGCTATTTATTTGATGTGTTTCGCAGGTTCCATGAATCCAGAATTTGGCTATGGAAAACCGCAGGAAAATGCATATGAGAATCCGCAACAAATTCCACAAGTAAATTGAAGAAGATGATGAACAGTAGGAGAGGATCATGGACGATGCGTGGGAGCATGTTGCTGGTTGGTCAACGACTTCGTGTTCTCTCTCTCTCTCCCTCGTTGGTGAGCGCGCGTTGATGGTGGGCCCTGGTTTTACTTGCTTTTGAATTTTACCAATAATACACGTTTACCTATTTATTTATTTGATGCTATTTCATTTATGAGTTGTCAATCGCAGTTCACGTGGTAAAGAAAAGCACCTTTCATGCTGAAGACCTGGGTTCGATCCCAGCATCCTTCAGCTTATATTTTTCCTTTCATTTATTTGTGTCTGTTTACAGATTCAGTGCAGTCAGCCATTGTAAGCCCACAATACACTCTCCTCCAGGCACCGTCAGATCTCATCAAAAATCAATCCAACGTCCAGAAAATAGCGTCCCACCATAGACCCTCAAGATTAAATCATACAGGGTCTAAAGCTGAGTATTTCTTAATCCTTTTGTTTTTTTTTTTAATTTTTTTTTGTTTTCTTTCTTTTTATCTTATATTTTTTTTAGTAAAATTTATTTAGTTAAATATTTTATTTATTAAATAAATATTTTCATGACTATTTAATTTATTTAATCGAACTTTCGATTTTTTTAAAAATTCTTAAATTATTCACTTTTTATATTTAAACCAATTGCTTTAAACTCTGATTTTATTTTAGTTATTTCCGTTCATCATGATCGCTAATCATTGTTAGGTAGGTGTTGTCCATTAACTTAGTGTGTCGAGTTTTCAAAATCTTTTTCAAAACCTCTTTTATTTGTTATCAACGCCTTGTATTTGCCACAAAAAGTTTTCTACCTTTCTCTTCTTCATTTTTCAGGGTCATCATCAGGCTTCCTCCGACTACAAGCCATATCAGATTAAAAGCTAAGTTCTTGATTTAATTATTATTTTATAATTTTATTTTTCCTTCTTTTATTATAATAGGGTTAGCCTTAACCGCCAATGAATTGGTAACACACTCACCCGTTCTGTTTATTTTTCTTTTTCCAATATTCAGGGTTAGTCAGCCAGTCGAAGCTCGATTAGTCGGTAACCCTAAAACCTAATTTATTTTAATTTCTTTCTTTTAAATTATTACTTATGTCAAACGTACTGCTCTGTTAGGGTTTTATTATTGCTTTTTCCCCATCCCCATGGCTTATTATGTAACTGTTCCTGGTTTGTATTGTTTGGCCTTGAAGGCACTTAAACTGTGATATTATATTATTATTGCGTGGTTAGTAATCCTAGGGAGTGATAACCCCGAATTAAATTAGAATAACTTAATTACAAGATAACTTATTCTGAATTTAATCACGTGATTGTTGCATCCACACACCTTTTATGGTACCCCTCTTGTTGCATGTTGCCTTGTGTTTCAAATGCAGAATAGCCAAGTCCCTCGAATACGAGGATACCTCAGCCATGTTGCCCTCAGTTAATTCAACGATCATAAGTCCCTAATGATGCTGCCTTCGATTCGCCAAATATGATCTCGTCCCTCGAAGTTGCCTACGAAGTGCTGAGGTATCCTCTGGTTGCCTAAATGAAAGGCTATTCTGATCCTTCCCTTAGACTACCTGCCCCTCTGTGGCATGGGACAGTCTTATGGCGAATGATAACTGGATGACCCGTTAATATCCAAATTAAAGGACTTCCTTACCTTTCTATGGTAGGGATAGCTCTGAAAGGCTAAAAGAACATTTTTCATCTAACCAGGTAATTTGCCTTTAATTGCATGCTCTGGTTTAAAATCTTTTTCTATTCTTTTCTCAAAAACCTTCAAAAAGCTACGCTTATTTACAAGCTAAAGTCTTATTTCATTTCTACACTTTTTCTTTCAAAAGAGCAAAGCAATTAAGAGCCCATGGAAAACCATGGATGCAAAGGGTGCCTTACACCTTCCCTTTGCATAAATTGCCCCCCGAACCCTGTTTTCTTTTAAAAAGGTTTTTCTTGTTCTTTTATCCTTTCTGATATTTGGATAAAATAAAAGTCGATGGTGACTCATGCTATCCGTGACATTTCGATTAAAGTCAGTTCACCGTATTACATCGCGGTAGCGACATCTGGCGACTCTACTGGGGACGTCTCGACCTATTGCGAGTCCGGACTTAGCGAGTCGATCCTAGCTCTTGTGTGCTTATCTTTGGGTGTTTTATTGCTTTGCATATTTACCTGTTTGCAATGCATTCTATGTGCGCTTTTACTTTTCTGCATCATATTCTGGACTGTCTGAATCTCTGTTTGTTAGGTAGGTGTTACAAGAGGTAAAAGGCCCAATACCCAGGCTATGTGTGAACCATAGGAACCCTAGGATAGAGTGGGAGCATGGTTCGTCTCGAGGTGTACGTCCCGGGATGGATTATGTGACCACGAGCAGAGTAGTGGTTTCAAACGGAGGTATTATCGTCACCCGCATCCGCGTTGTGATGATGCTTACCTTCGGGTGGACCGTATACTGCGTTTCATGACCTTACCTTGGCCTATATTTTACCCGTGAGTGGGGAGGGAATCAATGATCATATAACGGGTACATCGTTGGTGACCGCTGTTCTCGTTCGTGGGTTACCGCTATCCTCGTTCATGGGTTACTGCTGTTCTCGTTCGTGGGTTACCGCTATCCTCGTTCTTGGGTTACCGCTGATCTTGTTCGAGTGTACTATTGATTCCTGTTCGTGGGGTACTATGGTTCTTGTTCGAGTGGTAATCTATGTTCTATTCCAGTGTGTTGTTGATTATGGGTTTTGGTTCCGTGGATTGACTTTCCGTGTTCCGTGTGGTTCATCATTTGGAGCCGAACCTTTAAACTTGTGTCGTGTGATTTCTCGGTATTCCAGATATATCCAGTATTGTGGTTCCCACCACTTTGCATCATTTCATATTTACTTGTGAAAAAATGATTTACAAAAAATAACTAGCATACATGTTCCTTTCATTTCCAAGGAATCATATCTTTAAGTCTCGTTCCAAGCTTTTCCATCTCTTGCTTGTCAAAAATCAAAACACGAGGATTCCTTGGAAATCGAATGAACATGGAATTGCATTCATATCATGCATCTCATACATTTCATGCATAACAGGTGTTCAGGATCGAGGATCTTTTATTCAGATTTGGTACTCTCACTCAACTCAAAGACTTGATTGGTCCTTATTGTGTGTTCAAAGATCGGTCATGGAACTTTGTGGGACGATCAAGAGGAAAGCTTAGTTGGGGTTCTTTTTGAAGACTTGTCTTATGCTCATTTTCTTCCATGGTTGCTTTATTTGTAACTGGTTAAGCTCCATACTGTGTGGATGTCTACAAATTCTCTGCTTGACGATGATGACACTAGGTGTGAGTCCTATCCTGAGGTACCTAGTCGTGATGGTAGGATCTGCAAATCTATGAAACTGATTGGGGCTCCCGAACGAGGGATAAGAAAGACCTTGTCTGTCTTGAGCATTGCACCATTTGCTTTGCTCGAATCCCTAAAGCACTTACAAATTCCATGTGACTAACGGCCAGAATTCTCCGACTCAGAATGGGGAACCTGATTATGCTGTGCCTTCCAAGGATGTGGAAGAATTGTTGAGAATCATTAAGAAGTCTGATTATAAAGTTGTTGAGCATTTGGGTCAAACCCAACCAAAGATTTCCATATTGCAATTGTTGATGTGTTCGGAGGTTCATAGAGATGCTCCTTTGAGAATTCTGAATGGTGCCTACTTACCCCAGGAAATATCTGTAAATCAGTTAGAGGCGGTGGCCAATAATATTTCAGCTGGAAATGGTTTGGGGTTTACTGATCGTGATCTTCCTCTAGAAGGGAGAAACCACAACAAGGCTTTGCATATTTCGATCGAGTGTAAGGGGACGGCTTTGTCCCGTGTTTTGGTTGATACTGGTTCTTCCTTGAACGTGCTTCCCAAATCGGCCCTCATGAGAATTGACTATGCTGGTGTTGAGTTGAGGTCTAATGAGTTGGTGGTATGCGCTTTCGACGGTTCAAGGAGGTCCGTATTTGGAGAGGTAGATTTGCCAATTCAAGTTGGTCCTCAGATATTCACCATGACTTTTTATGTAATGGATATTCAACCTGCTTACTGTTGTCTGTTGGGACGACCCTGGATTCACAAGGCTGGCGCTGTGACATCCACTCTTCATCAGAAGTTGAAGTATCCAGTTGATGGCAAAGTGGTGACGGTTTGTGGTGAGGAAGATTATATCGTGAGTCACTTGTCCTCTTTTTGGTATGTGTAGATCGAAGGTGAAATACATGAGACGCTGTTCCAAGCGTTTGAAGCTGTAAATGCTGTGAGAACTCCTCTTTATGAGATAGTGAAGCCAGAAACAGTTATGTCTTCCCTAAAATATGCTCAGGTTGTCGTTGAGACTGGAAAAGTGGAAGCATGGGGGTAAGTAATTGATGTTGTCGCACCCCAATTTTTGACCCACATATTTCATTCATTTGATATTATCGCATTCGTATTTCATTTGCATTATATCGTCGCATTTCTCGCATATTTCCAAGTTTTGTTTACCCTTTCAATTTCTACTTCAAAAATATTAAAAAAATTAATTCCATTTAGATTTATGTCTTCACATTATTTCAATTTAAAAAAAGAAATAGAAAAAATATGTGTTTTAATTGTTAGTCTAATTTTGATTATTAGAATTAGTGTTATTTTATCGTTTACATTTATTCTACATTTTTTATTAGTATTTCTTCTAAAAAAAGATTTTGTTCAATAAAAATAGAAGAAGGCTTTGTATTTTGGGCTCAAGTCCTTTCTATAAGCCCATTTATTTTATTTTATCTTACATTAAACAAAAAAAACAAAAACAAAAAAAGTCCTCCTTCATCTTTCTCTATCCCACGCTTCTGCATAGTTGTCCAAACCAGTCCAAAATCCTGCTCTGCTCCACCAAAGATCTGCCAAGCAACAAACGGTCAAAAAAATTGCATCTGTCCAAACATTGCATTAAAGTAGACCAAGCCAAACCTGTACCAAGAAAACAACGAGCTCAGTTAACAAAATTGTTCAAATTCATCTCAAACTTTCCCCCCAATTTCCCTTCATTCCATCTATATATACAATCATTCAGCACAAGCAGGGGGGGTCACAGGAAAAACTCTGTAAAACTCCAAAATAGTTTCCTCCAAACTTTACAGAAAATCAATTCTCCATTCATAAACCACAAAACCAACCTTCAATCCATTGCAACCTCAACTCACTGCAAAGTAACCTCACCCAAACTTTCTTCAATCGACCCCCTTCCCAGAAACCATAACCTTATCATTAAACATCATCCTCTTCATTCATCACTTGCAAAACCGTAACAACCAAAAACCAATACCTCTCACAAAATCAGTGGCTCACGACCTCAACAACAACAACGTAACTTCCATCGGTAGCAGCAACAACACACAAATCATAGTACTTTTAGAAGCAACAGTGTACAGAAGAAGGATCAGAGCATAAACGGAGGACTCAACGTACCTGGTCTTTATTCATCTTCTTCGATTTCCATTCCGGATCTGTTGTTTGTAGCATACCGGTATCATCTTTTCTTTCTCTGTGTTTTAATCATGTAATCTTGTGACTCTGATGAACATAATGAAAATAATGTTTGGGGTTTAGGGATTTATGTTGGGATAAGGGTTTTTGATTATTTGATTGAATGCTGTTGTGTTGTTCTTGATGATGTGAGTGTGAGAGATCGAGAGGGATGAGCGATATGTTGTTGAAGCTCCATCCATGGTGATTCGAGAGAGAGCGACCGTGAGATCGAGAGAGGCGAGGGTTTCATTTGTTGCTTCTCTCCATTTCTTTGCCGGTGATAGAAACAGAGTGAGATTAACGCGAGAGAGGTAACGTTAGAGTCAGAGAGAGAAAATCGTTAGTTAAGATGAGAGTTGAAGTTACGTGTTTTTTTCTGTTTGAGGCAAGTTGGGGCGGCTGGATCCCCCTAACATCTTCAGGTTTTTTTTCTGTTGGTTTAGGGTTTGGGCCCTCATGGGTCTTACCCAATTTGGTAGGCCCAACGCCTCTTTTATTTCCATGCACCCCCATGTTTACATTCTAGCTCATATTTTTTATGGTTTTGTTTAATTGTTTTAGTTTTATTTAATTGTTGTTTAACTGTTGCTTTATTGTTATAAATAAATAAAAAATACAAAAATACACTTTTTCTTTAAGGTTAGATTTTATTTCTTATATTGAAAACTCCAAAAAATATTAGATTAATCTCAATCCAAAAATCAATAAATCTTGGTCCAACGCCATGGAGATTTCAATAAAATTCTCGATCCAACGTCGAGCTTCTTCTTTTCAAAAATCTTTTTAACCATACCGAAAGATCGAGTGACAAGGGGTGTACACCTCTTGAATACCTCGATTCTTTTGGATTAACACTTTTTTTTAAAACCTTCATTAACCAAATCAAGAGATTAAGTGACAAGGGGTGAACACCTCTTGAATACCTTAATCTTTTGAATCAAAACATATTAATCAAACCAAGAGATTAAGTGACAAGGGGTGAACACCTCTTGAATACCTTGATCTTTTGAATCAAAACACATTAACCAAAAAAAGAGATTAAGTGACAAGGGGTGCACACCTCTTGAATACCTTGATCTTTTGAATCAAAACACATTAATCAAACCGAAAGATCCTGTGACAAGGGGTGAACACCTCTTGAATACCTTGATCTTTTGAACTAAAACACATTAATCAAACCGAAAGATCCTGTGACAAGGGGTGAACACCTCTTGAATACCTTGATCTTTTGAATTATAATACATTAATTAACTTGGACAACACGTGACAATGGGGCTCGCTCCTGTTGAATACCTTGGGTAAAGACGCGCTAGGTGAACACCTATGCTCAATCCTTTGCTAAATGTCCCTTTAAAACACAACTTAAATTTCATTCAAACCTTTTTGCCTCATGGCCTTTTCATTTTAAAACTCTTCTCATAAAACGAGACACTTATCCAATTTTCAATACGAACATACTTCCACATGTGAAGATCGAATATCTTCCACTCGAATGCGATGATGGCCAAAATCATGTCTTATCTTGATTTAGTCATCCATTCTTGTAGTGATCTCATATCCATGTGCGCGTAGTATTTCCATTTGAAAGCGATCGAGTACCTCTCGCTAAAATCAATCAACAAACATTTCGTGGTTCTTAGTCCGAACTACGATTGCTCTGACTTTCCCATTGCACTAGGGAATACGTAGGCACAAGATACAAACGTCTTGGCGAGCATAATAATAAAAAATCTTTTCTTTTTCTTCATAATAAAAACCCTTAAAATCTTTTCTTTTATCTTTTCTCGATTAATAAGCTAAAGAACGCAAACATTACGCTAACACTCAAACACGAAACTAACTAAATGGGTCCCATCGAGTACGATGGAGGTGAGGGGTGCTAATACCTTCCCCTTGCTTAACCGACTCCCGAACCCTAATTTGGTTGCGATGACCATCTTATCCATTTCTTTTCTCTTTGTGGGTTTTATCGATATTTTCCCTTTCCTTTTGGAATAAATAAAGTTCGGTGGCGACTCTGTTGTATTTCGAGCGCGCGATAACGCTCGAGTATATTTTTGCCGCTACAGATGTGCGTCCCAAATTTGACAAGAATGGTCTTGGTTTCAATCCTGGAAAGCAGAATGCATCGCCAAACCCTGATATCCTTAGCTCGATCAAGTTTGTGAGTGGTGGTGTCATTCAAGATGGTCAAATTAATGCCATTGTCAATGGTGAAGAGGTGGATAGTGATTGCAATTTTGATAGTTGGATTCGTCCAAGTATCCCTGGAAAGATGTCTTGCAACTAGACAATCGAAGATGTCATTCAAGTCACACAGGCTCAGGAGTAATTTTCTTGTTTTTTACTTTACTTATCATGCCATAATTCCTACGCTCTGCCCAAGGCGTAGCGAATCATTTGTAGGGCCATGCAGTTCGCATTTTCAAAGTTAATCATGAAATAAAAGGACGTTTTTGCATTCAAATGTTTTGCTCTCTGTCTTTCTTTTTTAAACTTTTTTCTTTAAATGGCAATGTTTTCGCACACACTTGCACATAGCTTAATAAAAATAAAACGAAAATAAAAACATCAATCATGCAGATGTTCCACCATCACGGGTTCCATTGGTAACAGTTCCGCTATTGCTTATTATGCTTTTGACAATCCGATATACCAAGCCGAGGAGGAAGCTTATGAAGATTGTGACCTTCCCGATGAGTTGACCAGATTGTTGAAACAGGAAGAAAAGAAAGCGATTCAGCCGCATTAGGAGGCAATTGAGATGGTAAATGTTGGCACTAAAGAGCAGGTCCGAGAAGTCAAGATAGGGGTTGCGCTTGAGAATAGTGTGAAGCAGAGGCTTATTGCTATGTTGAAAGAGTATGCGGATATCTTTGCTTGGTCCTACGAGGATATGCCGGGTCTTGATACAGATATTGTGGTACACCGTATACCCCTCAAGGAAGATAGTCCTCCTGTCAAGCAGAAGCTTCGAAGGACTCGCCCAGATATGTCTGAGAAGACTAAAAAAGAGGTGGAGAAACAGTTTGATTCTGGTTTTCTGCAAGTTGTGAATTACCCGTCGTGGGTTGCGAATATCGTTCATGTACCTAAGAAAGACGGAAAGGTCAGTATGTGTGTGGACTACAGATATCTAAATAGGGCGAGTCCGAAAGATGATTTTCGTCTTCCCCACATCGATGTGCTGGTGGATAATACTGCTCCTTTTAAGGTGTTTTCCTTCATGGATGGCTTCTATGGTTACAATCAGATCAAGATGGCACCAGAAGACATGGAGAAAACAACGTTTATCACATCGTGGGGAACTTTCTGCTATAAAGTCATGCCTTTTGGGTTGAAAAACGCAGGAGCAACGTATCAGCGCGCCATGGTGACTCTTTTTCACGACATGATTCACAAAGAGATTGAAGTGTATGTCGATGACATGATTGCAAAGTCTCATACTGAAGAAGAGCACTTGGTTCACTTGCAGAAGTTGTTTGAAAGGCTTCGGGAATTCAGACTGAGGTTGAATCCAAAAAAATGCACTTTCGGAGTGCGATCCGAAAAGTTGTTGGGCTTTGTTGTTAGTGGAAAAGGTATTGCGGTCGATCCTGCAAAAATAAAAGCTATACAAGAGATGCCTGAGCCGAGAACAGAAAAAGAGGTTCGTGGTTTCTTAGGGAGATTGAACTATATTGCTAGATTCATCTCTCACCTCACGATCACTTGTGAACCCATATTCAAATTGCTAAGAAAAGATCAGACGGTCAGGTGGAATAATGATTGTCAAAAAGCGTTCGAAATAGTGAAAGAGTATCTATAGGAACCTCCGATACTAATGCCTTCGGTGCCAGGAAGGCCTTTGATTATGTACCTCACGGTTCTTGAAAATTCAATGGAATGTGTGCTGGGTCAACATGACGAGTCTGGCCGAAAAGAGCATGCAATATACTACCTTAGCAAAAAGTTTACCGACTGTGAATCTCGATACTCACTGCTCGAGAAAACTTGTTGTGCTTTGGTGGGGGCTGCCCGCTGGCTGAGGCAGTATATGTTGGTTCACACCACCTTATTGATTTCCAAGATGGATCCTATCAAGTATGTCTTTGAGAAGCCCGCTCTTTCCGGAAGAGTAGCCAGGTGGCAAATGATTTTGACTGAATATGATATCCAGTATACTACCCAGAAAGCCATCAAAGGTAGTGTGTTGGCAGATTATCTTGCGCATCAGCCTGTCGATGATTATGAACCGATGAAGTTTGAATTCCCCGATGAGGATTTCCTGTACATCAGAGATTGTAACATTCCTGGACCAGAGGAAGGACCGGAACCAGGATCGCGATGGACGCTCGTGTTTGATGGTGCCTCTAATGCACTCGGGAATGGTGTTGGAGCGGTAATCACTTCTCCATCAGGTTTTCATATTCCGTTTACAGCCAGAATCTGTTTTGATTGCACTAATAATATGGCTGAGTATGAAGCTTGCATCTATGGTATCGAAGTTGCGATCGATTTGCGAATCAAGTACTTGAAAGTTTATGGGGATTCCAATCTTGTCATTAGCCAGATCAATGGAGATTGGGAAACTCGCCATCAGAATCTGATTCCATACAGGGAACATGTGATGAGACTCATTCCGTACTTTGATGAGATCACATTTGAGCATATTTCTAGAGAAGAGAACAATCTTGCTGATGCTCTCGCTACTTTGGCTTCCATGTTCAAAGTGAAATGGGCCAATGAAGCGCCTAACATCACCATCAACAGGTTGGATGAGCCAGCATTCTGCTTTGAGGCTGATGTTGAACTGGATGGAAATCCCTGGTATCATGATATTAAAAAACTTCCTCGAAACTCAAGAGTATCCTCCCGAAGCGTCGGTGACTGATAAGAAGTTTCTGAGAAGGGTCGCAGCTAAGTTCTACCTCAACGATGGGGTTTTGTACAAGAGGCATCATGACGGTGTGTTACTCCGATGTGTCGTGAAAGAAGAAGCTTCGAAAATCATAGAGGAAATGCACGAAGGCGAGTTTGGTACCCATTCTAGTGGGCATACGATGGCTAAGAAAATCTTGAAGGCTGGTTACTATTGGTCCACTATGGAAACTGATTGTCATAACCATGTCAGAATTTGTCACAAGTGCCAGATTTATGCCGACAAAGTGTATGTGCCGCCCGTTCCTTTGAATGTCTTGACTTCTCCGTGGCCTTTCGCAATGTGGGTCATTGACATGATTGGGGAGATTAAGCCTACTTCTTCTAATGGACATCGCTTCATTTTGGTTGCCACCGATTACTTCACCAAGTGGGTTGAAGCGACATCCTATGTGAACTTCACCAAGCAAGTGATTACTCTCTTTATCAAGCACAACATAATCTGTCGTTATGGGATTCCTGAGAAGATCATTACTGATAATGGATCGAATCTCAATAATAAGACAATGGAGGAGCTTTGTGAGTCCTTCAAGATCAAGCATCACAATTCTTCTCCTAATCGTCCAAAGATGAATGGCGCGGTTGAAGCGGCTAATAAGAACATTAAGAAGATTTTGCAAAAGATGGTAGTGACCTATCGAGATTGGCACGAGATGCTGCCTTTCGCTTAGCATAGTTATCGCACCTCTGTGCGTACATCGACTGGGGAAACTCCTTTCTCACTTGTTTACAGCATGGAAGCAGTGTTGCCTGTTGAAGTTGAGATTCCTTCCCTGAGGATTATGAAAGACGTCGAGCTTGACGAGTCAGAATTGGTACAAAATCGGATGGATCGGTTAAACCTCATTGATGAGAAACGCTTAGCAGCTATTGGACATGGTCAGGTGCACCAAAAGAAGATGAGAAAAGCTTTTGACAAGCGGGTGCGACCCCAAAGCTATAAACCAGGTGATCTGGTGCTCAAAAGAATTATTCTTCCTCAGGTTGATCCTCGAGGCAAGTAGACTCCGACGTATGAAGGTCCCTTTGTTGTGCAGAAAGTATTCTCTGGCGGTGCCATGATGCTTGCAACGATGGATGGCGAGAACTTTCCGCACCCTGTGAACGCGGGTGTAGTCAAAAAATACTTCGCATAGACCTGATAAAAAAAAGAAATAAAAAAAAGAAAAAGAAAAAAAGGAAAATGAATCAGGAAAAAGAATGAAAAAGAAACAAATATACCCGCTAAGTTGAAAACCCGAAAGGGCGGCTTAGGCAAAAAAGGGACAAAAGCGAACGACTACATCTCGCATGCCACCTTGGCAATCACTCTTCATAAATGCTTAGGGCTCCCGACTGAGGGATAAGCAAGACACTGTGTTCTTGAGTTCGCACCTGGCGGCTCAAATCCTTTAAGCATTCTCAAATTCCAATTGTCGTGTTTAGGGCTCCCGACCGAGGGATAAGCAAGACTCTGTGTTCTTGAGTTTGTGCATCTGGTAACTCAAATCCATAAAGCACTCACCGAACCCCATCGGATCCATAAATTCAGTAACGTTACATCGACCAGTCATTAAATCGGGCAGAGATCAATCCTAATGAGTACGATCTTCCAAAGCAAGGAGATGAGAACGTCAAGGTTATGAAAGTGATAGCGGGATCGAAATCAATGGATATCCGTTTCACATTGCCATTTCTCTTGTATTCAAAAAAATGTGTAGTTACCTCCGACTAGGAACTACTTTTGAAATGCGTTCACCTCTTTCACGAGCATTCTGTTTGCGATTAATAAAGATCTTTTTAAGTTGTTTTCTTTTACTGTTTTGTTTGCATAAAACGTCCTGAGTTTGTGTTAAACTTTGCATGTGAAAACCGCATTGCTTTTACATACATGATTAGAAATGATAAAACCTTTGAATTTACTTCGAAGTTTTGTGTAGCTAGGAGAGCAGGTAAAGCTGCCATGCCATATCCTGGGGCATTTTCATGTGTTTACCTCGCAGGTACATCCTTTCCAGTATGCCGTGTCAGCGCATTGGTGGATCTATCCAAATGAGACATTCTCATTCCCCAGCTGAGTACATCTAGATGAGATTTTCTTCGTTCCAAGATTCTCATCTCCTCATCAAAGCACATCTCAATGCATTCTCCGTGCTCCAGGAACCCTTTTCCCTGGAAGAATGTCTTCTCCCCAGTTGAATCATGATCAATTGATAACTGATTCCCCAGCAAGCTCTTAATGGGGTTCTTTGCCCGAGTTCCTCGTTCTCCCCAGTAGAGCGTTTCTCTCTCCAACAGATTGACCTGTTTTCCCTAAGAGAGTCATCTTATCCCCAGTAGAATGGTCTTAACAAAAGGTTCTTATGCTAAGTTCCTTATCCCCAGCGGATCTCCCATCTCCCCAACGGATCGCTACGCGGAAGTATTCATCATCCCCGCTGAGTTTCTATCCTCAATAGAGTTTCACTTGCATCCTTAGCATGTATCCTTTAAGGATTTCCCCACCAGAATGCGTTCTACACAAGCAAGTTGGTCACTCCCCATTAGAGTTGTCTCCATGACTTGCCCTTATCTCCACATCCCCAGAGTGTCGAGAATTTGCTTCTCTAGTGAAGTTGTCAGGGTATTCCCCAAGCAGTTAAGTGGGATGTTCATATCCCCAAGCAGGATTAATTCCCCAATCAGAGCTCGCGTATAGATTTAATCGTCTCCAGCAGATTTTCGATCCGTCTTTTCCAGCTCGTAGTTTGTGACCTTTGGTCACTCATCTTGTCCTCCCCGCAGAGTTTCCTACTCTCTCCAGGACTATTTTAGCAATTCAGTGCTCCTCCGCTATTTCCCTAAGCAGCGTCCGAATCATGCATCATTCGTATTGTATTCTCTAAGCGTGTAGCATTTCCATCACCGGAATACTACTCCATCCAACATTCACACATGCATCATGCATAAATCATATCATATCTGTTTCTTCCAGCAGGAAAGTTATCAAGATACAAATGCCTCCCAGAGAGAAACTCGCCTAATCACTACAGGCGCTTATCCTGATGTCTAAATCAGAAGAAGAACTCGTCTTCCCACCCCTGATGCTTACTATCAGTTGAAGATGTTTTATTTTCCCGGAGCACACAGTTCGGAAGAGATATCCGTTCCTATTCCTGATAAATCAGACTTTCAGTTGAGGGAACCGCCTCCGGATCTCGTCGATCTTACGAAGGAGCAAGCCACTGATGCCCAGATCAGATGGAGATATCTGCCTGATTGACTTTGTCATTCAGAAGAGGATTGTTCTACTTATTTTCTAGCATCGAGCCTAGATTAGTTTAAAGACTTCCTTTCTCGGCGCACACAGTTCAGAAGAGATATCTGTTCCTATTCCTGATAAATCAGACTTTCAGTTGAGGGAACCGCCTCCGGATCTCGTTGATTTTACGAAGGAGCAAGCCACTGATGCCCAGATCAGATGGAGATATCTGCCTGATTGACTTTGTCATTCAGAAGAGGATTGTTCTACTTATTTTCTAGCATCGAGCCTAAATCAGTTTAAAGACTTCCTTTCCCGGTGCACACAGTTCGGAAAGAGATATCTATTCCTATTCCTGATAAATCAGACTTTCAGTTGAGGGAACCGCCTCCGGATCTCGTCGATCTTACGAAGGAGCAAGCCACTGATGCCCATATCAGATGGAGATATCTTCCTGATTGACTTTGTCATTCAGAAGAGGATTGTTCTACTTATTTTCTAGCATCGAGCCTAGATCAGTTTAAAGACTTCCTTTCCCGGCGCACACAGTTCGGAAGAGATATTGTTCTTGTCCTGATAAACTAGACTTTCAGTTGAGGGAACCGCCTCCAGATCTCGTCGATCTTACGGAGCAAGCCGCTGATACCCATATCAGGTGGAATATCTGCTTGATGATTTAATTACATCATATGGAGATGTCGCCTTGGTGCCCAGACCAGAGATATTTACTACCCGTTGATGTAACACCCGTGTAACTTTAATTTTTAATTTAATTTGAATATTAGATTAATAATTATTATTATTATGGATTTTATGAAAATAAGAGGAAAATGATGGTTAATGGCATTTGGGCCATGTGTGAAATTAGTAAGAAGAGGGGGGTGTGGTGCAGTAAAGCCCTTACTAATTTAATATTATTTTTCATAAAATAATTAGAATTGGTAATTGGGACAGAAAGAACGTGAAAGAACAAAATTGGGAACAAGGAACGTGAAGGAGAACTGTAGAGGGAGAGACCAAGAACCAAGACTTTTATCTGAGGTAAGGGGAGACTCTCCGTTTAATCTCTTTTATCGTATTATGGGTGATAGTATGGATTAGGAGTATGATTGGATCCATTGATTCTATATTCTGAATTTTCATCTGTGTTCATCATTGAATTTGGACTGTTAGTCCCTAACAACTGATAGATTTAGGGTATGATGAATGAAATTGATTATGGGATCATATACTATGGTTATTGGCGAATTCGTATGCTGTTTAGATGTGATTTTTCTGGTTTTTAGACTCAAAATCGTGGACTGATATGAGTAAAAATGAATGGGTTTTGGGACTGTTACGAATTCTGCAGGTTCTGGGCATTTTCTGGTGTTTCGCATATGAAACAGTGCCATACGCGTATGGGATGAGGTCATACGCGTATGGGGGACACTCCCAATGGGCTATACGCGTATGATACGCAGTTGCCCTGTCCCAAATACCACGTACTGGTGTTTTGCGTATGAGAGCGTATGAGGATGCTCATACGCGTATGGGAATTTGGAAAGAGGAAAATTATTCTGGTGATACGCGTATGGCAAGGCTGATACGCGTATGGGTTGGTTTCTAGGCCATTTTGAGTTCTGGTGAAATGCGTATGACACGCGTATGAGACATGGTGATACGCGTATGGATGCGTATAGGCAACATGATACGCGTATGGACGCTATGTGTGCGAATTTCTGTTTTGTGATTTTTCTGGAAAGTTCGATGATGTGTAACTTTCGATTTGTAGGCCTGTTTGTATGCTGTTTGAGATTGTGTAAACCTTGTGATGTGATGCTATGGTTTACTGATGATTGATTGTATTGAATGATGTCAATGTATATATGAACATGCTTAGTGTTGATGATGATGATGATGAAATGAGTATAGATGATGCTACTCATAGAAGGGTAATGATGAAAGTATGTTATATATATATATGTTGCATGCATTCATAAACATGGGCTGAATCCTATATGATGAGAGGATTCAGCGAGGGGCAGAATTCCCATTGTGTGGAATTTGTGCTGGCAGGGCCGTATCTGGATGATGATAGATCGGTTGGTGGATGATTCCACTGGTGATGATTGGTACCACATGCATAGTGTCAGTTTCATACATGTGCATGATTTGTTTATAACATAATGATATATGTTACATGTTGACTGTCTGTTTATCTGTGGATGTGTGAATGATGACTTGTCTGAATATGAAACAATTGGGTGAATGATATAACTATGATATGTTATTATTTATGATGCAATAACATTGGTTAACTGTGATGAGACTCACCCTTACTTGTTGTCATTTTCAGATTGAGGATAGCGGCGCGACTTGGTGAGGATTAGCTCATAAGTCGGTTTCTAGTTATAGTGTCGGTGTCATGCTCTGGTAGATGTAACACTGGGAACACGTTTGTTTTGAGTTGATTATAACTCTAATTGGTTTAGTTGGTTGAGTCGGATACATTAATGATGAATGTTGACTCTATGTTTTTGATTCCGCTGTGTAAAACATGATTTTATTTAATGAGTTATAATTTCAGTTGTTTCAGTGAATGCATGATATGTACCGACGTGTGTTTTATTACTTATGAAATTGTGATGCCTCTCTACATGTTACTCTGATTTAATATACTGTTATTTGCCGCGGGTTATTAGAGGGGTGTTACAATAGTGGTATCAGAGCATAGTCGGTCGTTGTGACCAGAGTCTTAGTGTCAGTCTTCTGTGTATGCGACTAATACAAGTTATTTGTCGATACTTTTATTCTGACCGGATTGTTTGTGTTAGGCAGAACTATGGTTGGAAGAGGAGGAAGAAACGACGATACTATCGCTGAGGCTCTGGGCATGATTGCTGGTGTGCTGGGAGGGAATGCTAATGGAGCTGCGATTGGTGCTGACAGACAACTGAACAGTTTCCAGAGGAACAATCCTCCATTGTTCAAGGGCACGCATGATCCCGAGGGTGTTCAGAAATGGCTTAAGGAGATCGAGAGGATTTTCAGAGTCATTGACTGTGCTGAGGATCTCAAGGTGAGATATGGCACCCACATGTTATCTGAAGAAGCTGATGACTGGTGGATGTCAACCAGAACTGAGTTGGATGCTAGTGGTACAGCAATTACCTGGACTGTATTCAGGAGGGAATTTCTGAGGAGGTATTTTCCTGAAGATGTCAGGGGAAGAAAGGAAGTTGAATTTCTGGCGCTGGTTCAAGGTAATATGTCAGTACCAGAGTATGCTGCCAAGTTTGTGGAACTGGCAAGGTACTATGTGCATTACAATGATGTTGAAGCCAGTGAGTTCTCGAAATGTGTCAAATTTGAGAATGGTCTTCGTGATGAGATCAAGCAGGGTATCAGGTACCAGAGAATCCGGAGGTTTGTTGATCTGGTAGATTGTAGCAGGATTTTTGAGGAAGATAACATCAAGCTGAGGTTATCTCACTCTCGCGAGTTGGTTGACAGAAAAGGAAAGAAACATATGGATCGAGGTAAGCCATATGGTAGAGGTAAACCTGTTGATTGGAAGAAACCCGGTGGCGGAGATTCCAGTGCTCGTATCAGATGTTACAATTGTGGTGAGATGGGACATCGTAGGAATGAGTGCAAGCTTGATCAGAAGAAGTGTTACAAGTGTGACCAAGTGGGTCATATTGCTGCTGACTGCAAGAAGAGGGTTGTGACTTGCTACAACTGTGGTGAAGAGGGTCACATCAGTCCTAATTGTCCTAAGCCAAAGAAGAACCAATCAGGAGGAAAGGTTTTTGCTTTGACTGGGTCTGAGACTACTCCAGAAGACAGGTTGATTAAAGGTACGTGTTTCATTCATGGCACACCTTTAGTTGCAATTATTGATACTGGAGCAACTCACTCTTTTATTTCCTTGGATTGTGCTGAGAGGTTAAATCTTGA
This sequence comes from Vicia villosa, assembly GCF_029867415.1. Classification (NCBI taxonomy): domain Eukaryota; kingdom Viridiplantae; phylum Streptophyta; class Magnoliopsida; order Fabales; family Fabaceae; genus Vicia; species Vicia villosa. The sequence goes on along the minus strand of NW_026706187.1, from coordinate 68,922 downwards.
GATATCTGATATAAATGGAAGTATGGTTATTGACACTCCTGCGTCGGGTTCAGTAACTACTTCGTCTGCATGCTTGAATTGTCCGGTTGACATTTTTGGTAGAGAATTCGGGATGGACTTAGTGTGCCTTCCGTTGAAACAACTTGATGTAATCCTGGGAATGAACTGGTTGGAATTCAACCGTGTTCATATCAACTGTTTTGCGAAGACGGTGATTTTTCCTGAAGAGGTTAGTTCTGATAGTCTGGAAATGACAGCTAGACAGGTGAATGAAGCTATCGGAGATGGTGCAACAGTGTTTATGTTGTTCGCATTGATGAATATGAAAGAGAAAGTGGCGAGTGGCGAATTGCCTGTGGTGTGTGAATTTACAGAAGTTTTTCCAGAAGATGTGAATGAATTGCCCCCGGAAAGAGAAGTGGAGTTTTCTATTGATTTGGTTCCAGGAACTAGTCCAGTGTCAATGGCGCCGTATCGTATGTCGCCGTCTGAATTGGCTGAACTGAAGAAGCAGTTAGAGGAATTGCTTGAGAAGAAGTTTATTCGTCCTAGTGTTTCGCCGTGGGGTGCGCCTGTGTTGCTGGTAAAGAAGAAAGAGGGTTCAATGAGGCTGTGTGTAGATTACAGACAATTGAACAAGGTCACTATCAAGAATCGGTATCCATTGCCGAGGATTGATGATTTGATGGACCAGTTGGTTGGAGCACGTGTGTTTAGTAAGATTGATCTGAGGTCTGGGTATCATCAGATACGTGTGAAAGATGACGATATTCAGAAGACTGCTTTTAGAACGAGGTATGGACATTATGAGTATTCTGTGATGCCGTTTGGAGTTACTAATGCACCTGGTGTTTTTATGGAATATATGAACAGGATCTTTCATCCTTATCTCGATAAGTTCGTGGTGGTGTTTATAGATGATATCCTGATATATTCTAAGAATGAGGAGGAACATGCAGAGCATCTCAGAACTGTGTTAGAATTGTTGAAAGAGAAGCGACTTTTCGCCAAACTGTCGAATTGTGAATTTTGGTTAGAAGAAGTCAGTTTTCTTGGACATGTGATTTCTAAGGATGGTATTGCTGTTGATCCTACAAAGATAGAAGCTGTGTCTCAGTGGGAAGCTCCGAAGTCAGTATCTGAGATTCGTAGTTTTCTTGGCCTTGCAGGTTACTACAGAAAGTTCATTGAGGGATTTTCAAAGTTAGCATTGCCGTTAACTAAATTAACCAGGAAGGGACAAGCCTTTATTTGGGATGCAAAGTGTGAAGAAGGATTCCAAGAGCTTAAGAGGAGATTGACTAGTGCTCCTATTTTGATTTTGCCGAATCCGACAGAATCATTTGTGGTTTATTGTGACGCATCACTGATGGGTTTAGGTGGTGTATTGATGCAGAATCAACAAGTGGTCGCTTATGCGTCGAGACAACTCAAAGTGCATGAGAGGAATTATCCGACTCATGATTTGGAGTTGGCAGCTGTGGTTTTTGTTTTGAAGTTGTGGCGACACTATTTGTATGGTTCGAGATTTGAGGTGTTCAGTGATCATAAAAGCCTGAAGTATCTCTTTGATCAGAAAGAGATGAATATGAGACAGAGAAGGTGGTTAGAATTTCTGAAGGATTATGATTTTGGTTTGAATTACCATCTGGGTAAGGCAAACGTCGTGGCTGATGCATTGAGTAGAAAAACCTTGCATATGTCTATGCTAATGGTGAAGGAATTGGATTTGATTGAGCAATTCAGAGACTTGAGTTTAGTGTGTGAAGGTACTCCTACTAGTGTCAAATTAGGTATGCTGAAGCTGACTAGTGGTATTCTCGAAGAAATAAGAGAAGGTCAGAAAGCTGATGTTGGATTGATTGATAAGTTGACTATGATCAATCAAGGCAAGAGTAGTGAATTCAGAGTCGACGAGAATGGTATACTGAGGTTTGGTGACCGAGTTTGTGTTCCTGATATTGATGAACTCCGAAAGCGTATTTTGGAAGAAGGACACCGTAGTGGATTGAGTATTCATCCTGGTGCTACCAAGATGTATCATGATTTGAAAAAGTTGTTTTGATGGCCTAGAATGAAGAAGGAAATTGCTGAGTTTGTGTATTCTTGTTTGACTTGCCAGAAGTCAAAGATCGAGCATCAGAAAGCGTCTGGGTTGATGCAACCGATGTTTATTCCTGAGTGAAAGTGGGACAGCATCTCAATGGATTTTGTGTCGGGTTTGCCGAGAACTGTCAGAAATTGTGAAGCTATCTGGGTCGTGGTAGACAGGTTGACGAAGTCTGCACATTTTATACCGGTGAGAATGGATTATCCGATGGAGAAGCTGGCTCAATTGTATATTAAGAAGATAGTGAGTCTGCATGGTATTCCTTCAAGTATCGTGTCAGACAGAGATCTGAGGTTTACGTCTAAGTTCTGGGAAGGTTTGCAGAAAGCTTTAGGTACTAAGCTAAGATTGAGTTCTGCTTATCATCCGCAGACTGATGGACAGACTGAGAGGACGATTCAGTCATTAGAGGATTTGTTGCGGGCTTGTGTGTTGGAAAAAGGAGGTACTTGGGATAGTTATCTGCCTTTGATTGAGTTCACCTACAACAACAGTTATCATTCGAGTATCGGTATGGCTCCGTTTGAGGCTTTGTATGGTAGGAGATGTAGGACGCCGTTGTATTGGTACGAATCTGGTGAGAGTGCTGTGATTGGTCCAGAAATTGTACAACAGACTACAGAGAAGATTAAAATGATTCAGGAGAAGATGAATGCTTCTCAGAGTCGTTAGAAGAGTTATCACGACAAAAGGAGGAAAACACTTGAGTTTCAAGAGGGAGATCATGTGTTTATGAGAGTTACTCCTATGACAAGGATTGGTCGGGCATTGAAGTCGAAGAAGTTGACTCCGCGTTTTATCGGACCATTCCAAATTTCTAAAAGAGTGGGAGAAGTGGCTTATCGTATCGCTTTACCGCCGATGCTTGCAAATTTGCATGATGTATTTCATGTGTCTCAGTTGAGGAAATACATTTCAGATCCGTCCCATGTGATCCAAGTAGATGATATACAGGTGAAAGATAACTTGACGGTTGAGACTTTACCTGTGAGGATTGAGGATCGAAGGCTGTAGCAATTGCGTGGCAAGGAAATAGTTTTGGTCAGAGTAGCTTGGGGAGGACCTGCTGAGGGGAATGTTACCTGGGAGCTAGAGAGTTAGATGAAGGATTCTTATCCAGAACTTTTTACCTGAGGTATGTTTTCGAGGACGAAAACTCTTTTAGTGGGGGAGAGTTGTAACACCCGTATAATTTTAATTTTTAATTTAATTCGAATATTAGATTAATAATTATTATTATTATGGATTTTATGAAAATAAGAGGAAAATGATGGCTAATGGCATTTGGGCCATGTGTGAAATTAGTAAGAAGAGGGGGGTGTGGTGCAGTAAAGCCCTTACTAATTTAATATTATTTTTTATAAAATAATTAGAATTGGGAATTGGGACAGAAAGAACGTGAAAGAACAGAATTGGGAACAAGGAACGTGAAGAAGAACTGTAGAGGGAGAGACCAAGAACCAAGACTTTTATCTGAGGTAAGGGGAGACTCTCCGTTTAATCTCTTTTATCGTATTATGGGTGATAGTATGGATTAGGAGTATGATTGGATCCATTGATTCTATATTCTGAATTTTCATCTGTGTTCATCATTGAATTTGGACTGTTAGTCCCTAACAACTGATAGATTTAGGGTATGATGAATGAAATTGATTATGGGATCATATACTATGGTTATTGGCGAATTCGTATGCTGTTTAGATGTGATTTTTCTGGTTTTTAGACTCAAAATCGTGGACTGATATGAGTAAAAACGAATGGGTTTTGGGACTGTTACGAATTCTGCAGGTTCTGGGCATTTTCTGGTGTTTCGCGTATGAAACAGTGCCATACGCGTATGGGATGAGGTCATACGCGTATGGGGGACACTCCCAATGGGCTATACGCGTATGATACGCAGTTGCCCTGTCCCAAATACCACGTACTGGTGTTTTGCGTATAAAAGCGTATGAGGATGCTCATACGCGTATGGGAATTTGGAAAGAGGAAAATTATTCTGGTGATACGCGTATGGCAAGGCTGATACGCGTATGGGTTGGTTTCTAGGCCATTTTGAGTTCTGGTGAAATGCGTATGATACGCGTATGAGACATGGTGATACGCGTATGGATGCGTATAGGCAACATGATACGCGTATGGACGCTATGTGTGCGAATTTCTGTTTTGTGATTTTTCTGGAAAGTTCGATGATGTGTAACTTTCGATTTGTAGGCCTGTTTGTATGCTGTTTGAGATTGTGTAAACCTTGTGATGTGATGCTATGGTTTACTGATGATTGATTGTATTGAATGATGTCAATGTATATATGAACATGCTTAGTGTTGATGATGATGATGATGAAATGAGTATAGATGATGCTACTCATAGAAGGGTAATGATGAAAGTATGTTATATATATGTTGCATGCATTCATAAACATGGGCTGAATCCTATATGATGAGAGGATTCAGCGAGGGGCAGAATTCCCATTGTGTGGAATTTGTGCTGGCAGGGCCGTATCTGGATGATGATAGATCGGTTGGTGGATGATTCCACTGGTGATGATTGGTACCACATGCATAGTGTCAGTTTCATACATGTGCATGATTTGTTTATAACATAATGATATATGTTACATGTTTACTGTCTGTTTATCTGTGGATGTGTGAATGATGATTTGTCTGAATATGAAACAATTGGGTGAATGATATAACTATGATATGTTATTATTTATGATGCAATAACATTGGTTAACTGTGATGAGACTCACCCTTACTTGTTGTCATTTTCAGATTGAGGATAGCGGCGCGACTTGGTGAGGATTAGCTCATAAGTCGGTTTCTAGTTATAGTGTCGGTGTCATGCTCTGGTAGATGTAACACTGGGAACACGTTTGTTTTGAGTTGATTATAACTCTAATTGGTTTTGTTGGTTGAGTCGGATACATTAATGATGAATGTTGACTCTATGTTTTTGATTCCGCTGTGTAAAACATGATTTTATTTAATGAGTTATAATTTCAGTTGTTTCAGTGAATGCATGATATGTACCGACGTGTGTTTTATTACTTATGAAATTGTGATGCCTCTCTACATGTTACTCTGATTTAATATACTGTTATTTGCCGCGGGTTATTAGAGGGGTGTTACAGTTGATGCCCAGATCAGCCGGAATATCTCATTTCGATGCCCAGATCGACTTAGACATCTATTCCTGATTCCTGTTTGGAAGACATCTGCTACGCTTGATGCCCAGATCAGTCGAGATGTTACTTCTCTTGATGCCCAGATCAATTGAAGTCTTTTCCCCTGCCTGTGGGGTTATCTGTTCCTTCTTATCGCAAGTTGGAGTTGCCTAATTAAATATATCAACTGAAGTTTTTCTCCTTGCTTGCGGGGAGGTACATTCTTTCTTTTAACAAAGATGGGGTCTTCTGTTGATCAAGAGCGCAAATTTTTGAGTTCATTTTGGTATTCAATCTCCTTCCACCTCAACGGCTCGAAACTTTCGTTTCTCGCTCGTCAGGTTCAAGAAGTTTGAATAGGGGCAGCTGTTGCACCCCAAAATGTGCCCTCTTTATTTGAGCTATAAGTTATTAACGACGTTTATTTCGTTGTTCAAAAGTAAAGGAAATAATAAAGAGTTCTTGTGGTTTCTAAGGAAGTGCGACGTGAAAAATGGTTCAAGAGGTGGAAATACGAGAAAATTCATAAGTGCTGTTTGGAAAATTATATGAGCTGAATTCCCGCGTAGGCCCGACCGCTTCGACAATATCTACAATTGTCGTGTTCGGCTTGGAAGCCAGTTCTTTGAGGAAGGTGGTCGAAATTGGAAAATTACTCGGATTTTTATAAAGAAAAGAGTGCTGAATGTAGGGTTTCGGATCTCAGAAAATTCATATCTCCTAATCCGCCGGTCGGATTCGCTTGAAAATTTCACTGGATCTCCGTGCCATCATTATCAAGATTTCGTATGTCCAGACCGTCGGTTGATTGTGCACTGAAAATCCCTAGCATTTTAAGGATCGTCGCGTTGTTTCGGTAAAAGTGTGTTTTCGAGTATGTCGCACCGAGTTCGAAAATTTATAACTTCTTCGATTTTTACCATACGAAGTCCGTTCCGGTGGCATTTTCTCGGAAATTTCGTTAGCTTCGCTTTTTCGTCACACATGCTTGTTCAGATTTTGAGCCGAAGATGGAGTTTTATCGAGTTCCTTAAGCGGTACGCGCAAAATTCTGCACAGTCGCGCTAGTTGAACCGACGTTTCTCGTCATTCAAGCGCGCGTAATTTCTGCGTCGCTTGTCAAATTGAGATGATTCTCGCGGCTACGATCCACAATTTTCGTCATCTTCGAATTGACGTCGGTCTCGCTCTAAAACTTCGCACCGATTCGCGTTTCCTCGAAAACGAGCAAAAAGAGATAATTAAGGGCGTTTTGGACATTTCGCTACCTCCACTATATAAGTCAATTTTTCTTCACAAACTCTCATAACTTCAACTTCAACCAAAAATATCAAAAACACTTTCTCTCAATTCTCTCTCAAGTTCCAAAGATCAAAACCACAAATCACATAAAACTTTCATCTACATTCATCAATTTTCTCCAAGAATCAAGAACAACATGGATTGAAGATCAAGATTCCGAGTTCGAATTTCTTCTCCCTCTCCCTACGTAGCTTGCACGCCACTCTCCTCACCCCTTGGGATTGTCTCTACGACTTCGGTTCGTGTTCGCGTTCGCGTCGTGTTCGTGTTCACGCGTCGGTTTAGATCTTCATCCGGTAAGCTTTTGAATCTTGATCAAGTGCTTAATTGTTGATGTTAACATGATTTCAATGTAGATCTAAGTTTTGTTTATGCTTAATTGAGGATTGATGATGATTAAGTGTTGGATTCAAATGTTAAATTGAAACTTTGCTTGCAATTGCATGTTGATACAAGTTTGGTGCACTATGTGTTTGTTATAATGCTTGCATGAACTTGTTGCTTGGTAGTTAATGATGATGAGTTGAAATCTATCTGAATTGATGCCTAATTATGGTTGTTTGATGTTCATAATGATGTGTAAATTGATGCCAATTCGTGCTTGATAATATCTTTGATTGATGCATGAGTAGATTGCTTTTGAATGATGTAATTTGCTGTTTTTTGCACTTCTGACTTGAAGTAACCAGTTACCTCATTTCAAGTAACCGGTTACCTGGCTGTTTTTTGCACTTCTGACTTGAAGTAACCGGTTACCTCATTTCAAGTAACCGGTTACCTGGCTGTTTTTTGCACTCCTGACTTGAAGTAACCGGTTACCTCATTTGAAGTAACTGGTTACCTGCCTGTTTCTTCACGCTGCCTGACTGAGGTAATCGGTTACCATGTCTGGAGTAACCGGTTACTTGCCCTGTTTTCCACTAAAATTCTTGATGTAATCGGTTACCTCATTTCAAGTAACCGGTAACTACTAAGTGTGGGCAGTTTTAATTCCAACTTCAAAAATTCATATCTTTTGACTCGTAACTCCGATTTGCGCGTTCTTTATATCGTTGGAAAGCTTGTGAAACGTGCTATCTCATGAGATGATTAATGTTGATTGATTGTAGGTTATTCATGTTTGTTTTCCCCTTGACATTTGTTGTCCATATTTTGTGTGCGTTAATTATTCATTTCCTCTTAGCTTATAATGCAATAACGCAATTCCGATTGCGATGCTTGTTATCTCTAACTTGTGTGCTAGTGTGCAAGACATTTGGATAGTCACCGATCGACGCCTATTACTTGAGTGTTCCGCTTTATTTGCGGGATACAATCTCCTCCACTCGTTTCGTGTTCTCACCTTGGAGACACGTTTCTTTTGCTTTATACTTGCTTGTTTAGTTTGCTTGTTGTCATACCCCAAATTTGTCCTACCCTTTAATTCCTAACTGGCTTAAGTTTCATACTCATGTGCATCTCTCCATTAGGTCATCTAACACTTTGCATTCATTCATCAAATAAAACATCTAAAGGCATGGGATCAAGGATTTTGAAAGCTTAGGGCTTCCTAATCATGTGGAGGTGTGCATGTCAATTAATTTTTATTCTTCTGGTGTTTCAAACGGTGAAGTGTGAGATTAGGGTTTATTTCCCTATGGTGGATCCAAGCTACGGTTTTCAACTATTGTGATAGAGCCAAACAGAGTTTCCAACTGAGGATCATGGAATTAGGCTCTCTCATTCGTGACTTCTTCAGAGCATTGCTTTTATGCTGAGCACAAGATGTCGAACTTAAAGAGGAAGTATGTTAATTTCTTGACGCACAAGTCTGAATTAAAATGATGACTCAAATTAAGTTGGGTCCATTGAAGTTGCAAGTCGATTGGAATGTTATTCATTAAGATTTAAGGTGGGTTTGCATTCAAAGATAAGTGTGAGGTTCTTAAGCAGTCACATGGGATTGTCGATGAAAGTTACAAGATTTAAGTTCATCATAATGTGCTTGCAAGTATTCACCATTAAGTCAAGTTCCATTTATTTCATGAGTCATTGGTTTGCAAAAGAGATTGAAGTTCTAATTGAAAGCTCATCCATGATTCAAGGACTATTCGAGCATTCGTGGTTCAAGTGCTATTCAAGTGTATTCATGTTCAGAATTTTTATCAAAATCAAAATCCAAGTTTTATTGCATTACAAGTGAAACTACAAACAAGGACAAAAATGAGAGCATTACAAAAGGAAATGGAAGTACAAAAATTCATACTAAAAAAGGAGTCTCCATTGCAATTGTCCAACTCGTTACAAGAAATTCATTCAAAAGTTTCACCATTAGAATTCAATTCCAATTCATACTTCCATCTAAAACTTTGCCAAATCGATTGCAAAAGGACTCAAACATCCAAATATCTTCCAAATACACTTCAAAGCCCTGTTCATTACAAATGTTCTCCATTACAACATCATTGTCACTACAAAAAAACATGCACATAAAAACCTAAGACTAGTCCTATTTTCCCATTCATAATCTTCCCCCAATATTGATCCAAATCTTCATGCTATTTGCTCAAACTTCCCTGCCAGAACTTGTAGCATCAATTCCAACTCAAGTCCAAAATCCTGCAAATAAAAATCAGAATCAGCCATCGATCATGACATCAAAATAGAATCAAAACAAATGCTGCACTATACAAATATATACGCATGCTGCCATATTCAGTCCATACAATGCATTCAATCACACCAATTGAGAAAACTACAAAATTATTCAAAAACCAAAACCATTTCATCATACAGCTAACTGAAACAGTCCCTGCTGCACCATAATTCCAACCCTGCATATAAACAAAAAATTTACCATCATTCCCTCTAACTTACAAACAGCCACTTAACCACCTTTCGATTGTCCAAAACAGAGTTCATAACCTACTAATACTAACCACCTGATAACTAATAAACCAACTAACTATTTTCTATTTGAGACCCTAACAGAATCGGTTACAAAGCCAACTAACTCTCAACAGAAAAAACAAGTAACTAACTTTTAACAGGCTGTAACCAAATGAAAAAACAGAAATAACCAAAAAAACTAACCTTCTCATGTTCCATCTCACCCCTCAAAGCTCTAACCAATCCATTCAATCTAACGGCAACTGAACTCACCCTCTCCTCTAGATAACAGTTCATTCTTCATCTCTGAGCTCTCTCTCGATTCTCTCTTCATTTTTCTCACTATCTTCAATCTCCCACCATTTCTGACTCTCTTCATCCACCTTTATACTTCAACCGTCATCTTCTCTTCATTCATCTCATCTTCAATTTACTCTTTAATCATCTTCAATCTTCTTCTTGGAATTAAGACCAATCCTCACATTCTTTCGTCACGATTCATCGTCTTCTTCGCTATACCTTCATCAATCATTCACGGCATATCAGAGAAAAAAAGAGGATTCTCAGAACAGAAATTGAAAAGGAAGAAAGTGATAACAGGATCGAAGCAAGAAAAGTAACAGAAAATTGCAACCAACCTCTTGAACCTTCAATCTTCAATTCGATTCTCCTCTCAACGAAAACCTTCTTCATCTTCATCAATCACCGACAACCATCGTTATCTTCTTCTCTGAACCACACCAATCGCCTTCGCATAAGATACCACCATAACCGATCCTCAAGAAATCTCCACCAATAATTCTTCAATCTGCAAACGACAAAAACCGCATCATACCAAGTTCGCGCATCGGAAAATGTGAAAAGGAGAGGAAATATAGCTTATCCGAGATGTTGAAATCAAAGGATGCACGCTGTTACCTGAAGATCGAAAGCTCCTCTGGTTTTCTTGTCATCGCGCCGTCGAAGACGCACCAGGGAGATTAAAGAAGAGCAAAGAAGAAATCGTTCATCGGAGACGAGAACTGAGAGAGGATCTGAAGCGATAAGAGAAAGCGCTCTTGGTTCATGGAGGCGGGAGAACAAAGGGAGATAAAGATGGAGTCTCAATGGCGGCGGAGGTTTGATCGGAGAGGGAGAAGTATTGCCGGCCGCCGTTTGCTCGCGAGTGAGGGAGAGGAAGCTCGGAGAAGCTGATTCGTCACAGGGTAATATAACCCTAATTCCCCATTCTATATATATATATATATTTTTTTTAGCATATGCTTTTTTTATTGAATTAATCTGAATTGAGATTTAGATAATTAACATTAATTTTTATTGAATTAAATCTGAATTGAGATTTAGATAATTAACATTAATTTGATATTTGATTGATATTAATTAATGAACACTAATTAGAAATTAGCATAAGATTTGAGTCAATTGGATCTGATTAGAAAATCTGTCTTGGACCTGAATTCTTCCTTGCACCCCCCAATGGCCCGATACTACACGTTTTTGGCATAAGAGAAGCTGTAACAAAAACTCTGCTGGGCCAGCAATTCTTTGGGCCTAGCGCCTTGCTCTTCACACCCTCATTTCAATAATTCACCCCCTGACTTACACCATGTTTTTTGTTAGAATTTAGGTATTGACATAGTTTTTGGTTATTAAATTTCCTTTGATAAAACAATAAAAATCATGATTTTCTATGTAGATTTAGGTGATTTTAGGATTAATTTTAGTCTTAGAATTTTCTCATTAAAAACTCATAATAATAGTAGTTTTCTAGTTTAATTTTGCATTGGTGCTTGAATCGTTTTCATACTAGTTCCATGTTATTTTTGTATGACACTTGTGTGATTTTATTGCTTGTATTTTTGGCCTTATTTTAGGCCTATTTCGTTAGTACCATTTTAGATTCTTTTTGTACATAGATAGGAATTAGAACAACTTAGATTAGAATTTAGGATTAGTTCCCTATTGCATTCTTTTTCTTTTCAACTTTTAAAATACTTAATAAACGGAAGAAGCGAATCACACGTTACTTATAGTGAGAGAAATGAATGGGATTTATTCCCTAATCTGTTTCTTAATCACTTAGTGGGAGAGAAATGAGTGGGATTCATTCCCTAATCTGTTTCTCGACCGCTATAAGAAATGAGTGGGATTTATTCCCTAATCTGTTACTTAATCACCTAGTGGGAGAGAAATGAGTGGGATTCATTCCCTAATCTGTTTCTCGATCGCTACATAATGGAAGAGAGATGAGTGGGATCCATTCCCTAATCTGTTTCTCTACCGTTATACACTTTTATGTGATTCAACTCGCAAACAAATTCCCCTAAAAAATACACAACCAAAAACACTTAAAACACCTAACAATGGTTCAAATTAAAACAAAGTAGAGAAAGTGGTGAGTGGCCCGGTATTGGGAACTGTTCATCACTCATCTACCCTAAAAGACACAAACCAATCTCTTTTCCTTTTGCCTCTTTGGCACCTAAGGGCACCGTTATCTCCGCTCCATTGCATCCTAGGCTGTCCCCTTATGCAAGAGCGCGAGCGTTAACTCCGCCCAACTAAAAAACACAAAAACCAACAGAAAATCGTGAGCCGAGCTACGTTAACTCTGATTCCTGAAAAGGATACGTAGGCAGCGGGGTAGGGCCCGTGCGAGTACAATTCTTTCTTTTCCCTACATTTTGCATTCAGTCGCTGTTATACCCCAAAATTTGCCCACATATTTTTCAAGAAAACTCCAATCTGAAAATTAAGGGTCTCATATAATCATGGATTATTTCAACAAATATCCTAACATATGAAACACTTAGTTTTTAGAATTTTTTGTATACAGTAATTTGGCCTGCAGTTGAATTTATTCTTACGCAAACGCCAAATACTGTTTATTACTTCACACATGCTATTTATTTATTTACAGATAAATGGTACTGACACAATTGGTACAGAGTTAAATCTTTTTGCAGGCGCAGAATCAGGAAACTCAGACTGTATTGGTAACAAGTAGATTATTATTATCTTTTGTTTCCCACTAATTTTTGTACTATATTCCCTTATTTGCAAAAATCTTTTCAAATCTCTTTTTCAAAAATCAAATCTCTCTTTTTTCAACACTATCATTTTCACATAGCTATTTATCTTCATAAATATTTTCCAAAACTTTCTGACAATTTCCTACTTCTAGGATTGTTGTCTCCCTGTGCTAACCCGCCTATCATGGCTCTTTTCAATGCAGCTTTTTCAAAAAAATCAATATTTTCACTTTTTCTGTTTAAATACGTAAGCATCCCAATGATAATTTTGAATGAACATATGCATTTGAATATGATTGATGTTTACCAGGAAAAACAGGAATGGCATTCAGGAAATGTCCCGATCATCTGGACATCATTCCATCAGAAGGAAATCACCAAGAGAAACGCATTTCTCGGCAAATTCCTCAAAAAGATTTTCTCTTCAAAAGAAGTCTTATTCCCCAGCAGGGTTGTTCCAGATTACTATCTTCAAAAGGTGTGATCCCCGCGCCCGGACTTGGTCAGAAAGTGCATCGGAGGATTATGCATCTTCCTCATTCCCATTTGAAAGGGCATCAGAACTTCCAGTTACCTTTGGTTCCCCAAGCAGTAGTCAAAGATCCTTCAACGGGATACCCGGGTTCTCAAAGAATTTCCCCAGACGAGGGTACTCAAGCAAGACAAAAGATCATCAACGATCACAATACATTCATGTCCAGCTGACTAGTGGGAATTTATTTTTCCAATTAGAAGCTTGACATCATATTCATGCATCATACATCATACATCATACATCATGCATCATACATCATACATCATGCACAACATCACATGCATATTTCTCCGGGAATATCTCACATTTACATGCATCATAAACGTTGCATATCACTAACTTGATTTTTCAGGTAGACGGATATCTTCAACAAAGATGTTCTCAATCACATGCAGTGTTCACCTGAATTCCATGAACGATTCTCTCAGATATAATCAAGCCGAAGATTCATTCTGATCACTTACCAACTCAAAAACAAGCATCACAGATCAAAGTTGATACCTCAGACGGTTCCAGAACGATCTAGCATCACAGATCTAAAGCGATACCTCAGACGGTTCCAGAACGATCTAACGTGGCAGATCTAAAGCGATACCTCAGACGGTTCCAGAACGATCTAACGTTGCAGATCTAAAGCGATACCTCAGACGGTTCCAGAACGATCTAAAGTTGCAGATCTAAAGCGATACCTCAGACGGTTCCACAATGATCAACTTCCAAAATCTAAATCGGAAAAACTTTGGACAAGTTCCGTAACGATTATCTTCCAAGACTTAAAGCGGTAACCTTGGACGGTTCCGAAATAGTCAACACAAAGACTTTCAAATCCTTCATCAAGATATAATCAATGAATTCATTCTGATGAACAAACCATCAACACATTCACCAGGTGGCATATGAAAGCCCATCTCAGGTAATGTTTCAATCTGCCAACAACATTTCGCAGACGACATTCAAATGCCACTTCCAACATCTCTTCTGATCAAGGTAAGTGCAAATTTTCAGGGCATCTAAATATTCAATCATCTTCTACCTTCAGATTTCAGACAATCTCTTCAGGTTTAAGAAGATTGAATAGGGGCAACTGTTATACCCCAAAATTTGCCCACATATTTTTCAAGAAAACTCCAATCTGAAAATTAAGGGTCTCATATAATCATGGATTATTTCAACAAATATCCTAACATATGAAACACTTAGTTTTTAGAATTTTTTGTATACAGTAATTTGGCCTGCAGTTGAATTTATTCTTACGCAAACGCCAAATACTGTTTATTACTTCACACATGCTATTTATTTATTTACAGATAAATGGTACTGACACAATTGGTACAGAGTTAAATCTTTTTGCAGGCGCAGAATCAGGAAACTCAGACTGTATTGGTAACAAGTAGATTATTATTATCTTTTGTTTCCCACTAATTTTTGTACTATATTCCCTTATTTGCAAAAATCTTTTCAAATCTCTTTTTCAAAAATCAAATCTCTCTTTTTTCAACACTATCATACTCTTTCTTTCAAATCTTACTTCCACTCAAATTTTCCTTTTGTACGGAATCACATCATTCCCCAACGTCTCTTTCCTTCTTTCCATTCTATAAATACCTCTCATTTTCTTTCATAAAATCTCACATCAAATTCCAATTCATCTTTCAAATTCCTATCTTCATAATCCATCCTTTCTCTTCTTCCCTGACAAGAATGGCAAAGTGGATAGAGACACTGTTTCTTACAGTCATCACCATTGCTACGGTGATCATGACTTTCTTCTGCCTGCATAGTCCTGAGGAGTGTGGACCTGCAATGGTTATGCTCCCAATCATCTACATGTTATTGTTCATAGCATGGGTTATCAATCGTCATTCTTAAAATTTGCCGTATTTCTTATTTCTTAAATGTACCGTTTATTCGTCGTACTGTTCAATATAGTATGTAATATTTGTTACTGTCAGTATTAAATGTTTTACTATTTGTCATAATATTGCTTAATTACTAAGATAATATTTTGTGTGTTTTCTGCCAGTCAAATATTCCTATTTCTGTGCATTAAATGATTTTCAGGGTTATTATCGGTAATTTTGCCCGCATACCGTAAATATTAGTTATTTATTATGTCTGTGTTTTTCTAACAAGTCATGTAAATAAACTTTCATTTTTCACATAAAACAAAAACAAAAAACAACAAAAAAGAAAATTAACTTTGACTGTTGATTTTTTCAATACCTGAACAGTCAGTCGACAGCCAAACTGCTGGCAGTACAATTCTCAGTGTTTTGTACCATCAATCAAATCAATCTCTCACAATTCAAAATTCCAAGATCTTTGTGCTAGAAGTCTTCTGAATATCACGCGATTAGCAGAGACTCAACACTGCACAAAAATCAGGTACGCTTAACTGTCTCCTACACAAACAGTCCCTAATCAGGTTTTTTTCTTGTTTTTACAGGAGCAACAAGTTTTTGAGAGCTCAAATGGATTTCATACACATCCATATATCTCAAAGTACCATCATACAAATTTTCAAACTTCAATTCACTCAGACGCACCGTCAGCAGCTCAAACAGTCAACAGACGACCCGTTTGACCAAAAAAGTCAACAGACAGTCAAAAATGAAATTTTTTGTCAAAGTCCATATTTTGTCAAAGGATTCATCATTTGATCATTGGATGATCATAATTCATCAAGGAAAGATCAAAAACCAACAAAACCCTAAGATTCAAAATTAGGGTTTTTGCCTGAAAAGTCAACTCAACTTTGACTGATCATAACTCTCTCATCCATCATCCAAAAAATTCAAACCAAAGCTTGTTTTGAAGGAAATTCAATTATCTTTCAAATGCCATTGATCCCATGGTCATTGGATTCACCATTTGAAAAATATGATCAAAGACATTACACGTCATTTTCAAAGTCAACAAAAAGACACTTTTTTCAAAAGGACACACAAGGAGCTTCAAAAATCATTTTGACATGAGACCAAAGACATTGGTTAGAGGACTCTTTGAGGTTTCTAAAAAGTGCAAGATATCCTTCATATGACAAAAATTGAAGGATTTACACCTTGTTGAAGTTGGCTAAATTTTGGGAAAATGCATGAAATCAACATTGTTCAAAATTGCATTTTTTCCAAATGGGGCCAAGTTTTCAGCATTCAAACATCATTTCCATGATGATATGGGCCTCCCACGACCAAGACTAAGCCCATACCTTTTTTATCCATTTTTTGCATGATTTTATCTTACTTTAAGATTAAAATTAAAAGGAAAATGCATGGATAAATGGTAGCTTACAATCTAAGCATGACTCACCCAAGGAACCTTCAATTTTCTGCAGAGGATTGGTGCACAAGGCAAGAGCATTGAATGGAGTCAAGACTTGGTCAAAAATTCAAGGTTTTTAATATTTAAAAACCAAGTTTTCAACAAAGGCAACTAGCTGCAAGTTAGCTTCAATTCTAAGCACACATAGCTTATAAATAAGCTATCATAATTCAGCAAACAAAGGGAGACGAGTTCAGAAGCATCCCTAAGCATATAGCATACTTGTAACCACTTGTAATTTTCAAAGAAACTTGAAATTCGAATTTTAAGTTTCAGTCCATTTCAATATAAAATAAACATTCAAACATCATCTCTGAGCTACACTGAATCAATTCCAATCATTTCCAACTCATAAACTTCACTGAATCGAGCTATATAAAGCCACGGTTTGTTCAAACTAAAACCAACTTATATCTCATAAATCACGCACATTTAACAAGATGTAGATGCATAATTGTGTTTGGTTTGAAGCTCTGGTCGTTTCTGGAGCTTCAATTGGATTTTAATGGATGTTTGAAGCATATACCATTTTAGGGTTTACTTAGCTCAAAATTAGGGTTCTTCATTAGGGCCAAAATTAAAACAAATTAAGGGCAGGGTTACATTCAGTGGAACAAGACGAATCCAATGGTACCATCGCGCCTGATTTTTATGCTTGTTTGACCCTATTCGTTATTTTGCAGATTTAGGGTTCACTTACAATAGCGCTTTTTTATAAAAGCGCTGTAAAAGGCCTTGTCTGAAGGTTGAAGACGATGAGGTGTCTCCCCCTCATTGGTCCAGAAGCGCGCGCGTGTTTTTAAATTTATCTCTAATCAAGTGCTTTGCAGGTGTAGCTTTTACCACGTGCCTCAATTTCTGGACCATCTGATCTCATTTAATGAATGATTCAACGCGCCAGATCACTCTTCCCCACCATGCGCCCTCACTGATTACCACACAGGATCAGTATCCTTTTATTTTCTATTTTATTTTCTATTTTATTTAATTTCTTTGTTAAATTAATTAAAAATAGTTTTAAAAATCCAAAAAAATACACAAAAAATATTTTTAGACTTCTAAAATAATATATTATTTTCTGAAATAAAAATATTTTGTTTTCTTCATAATTTCAATATTTTGCATAATTAATTAGTATATATTTATATATTTTCTTTTTAATTATTCTAACCAATCAAAAAATCATAAAAAAAATTGTTCTTTGTGTTAAATATTGTTTATATATTATAAACTAATTTTGTACATATTTTGAATAATTTTATCTTTAAGTTTTAATTATTTGTATAATTATTTGCATAATTATGTTTTAATTAACTTAAATCAATTTCAAATCAATTTCCAAAAATTCCAAAAAAATTAGTTTTGTTTTAAAATTAATTAACAAATATTTTGTACATATTTTAAACTTAATTTCTAGGTTTAAATCTATTTTCATCTTTTTTTCTTCATTTTAATTTAATTAATCATGCATTAATTATAATTAAAACCAATCATAAAAATTCCAAAAACATGCCTTTTATTTTTCTTGCAATTTAAAATTCCTAGATAAATGTATAGGATGTCAAATTCATGTAAATAGGCTAGTTTACATTTCCCGCACAATCGATGTAATAGCGTAGATTTATTTTCCGCACTTTACATTTCCGCACTTTAATTTCCAGCAAATATAAACTGCGTGTATGTCAAAGATAAAATTGAACCGTTAGATCACTAACTTCAAAGATAAAATATCTGAATCCAATCACAATCACACTTGCACCTCTTCAGGTAATCCCTTCTCATTCTTTCAAAATCAAAGTCAAATTCTACTGTTTTGAGTACAAAATCGAACCTTGCTTTTATATCCGGTGAAAGGATAGATTTTTAAAGGAAATAGGATAAAGACCTTACAACTCAGGGTAGACCTCCTAGTTTGCTTGCTCAAATCAAAACAAACAAAATTCTCATACACTGTTGATTTTTCAAAACTTTCAAAAAAGACAATACTTTGTATACATCCAAACACGGGTTATTACAAAGTTAACGTTCTTTTCAAAACATCTTTCGAAAGATAAACAAGCATTTTGTATACATCCACACACGGATCATTACAAAATTCAAATTACAAAAGTATTTGAAACCACATATGAGCAATTTCAGAGCAATTGAAAAGTGATCGAAAAACAAGTGAGCTAAGCAAACTTAAGAGCCCATGGATAACCATGGATACAAAGGGTGCTAACACCTTCCCTTTGTATAACCTACCCCCTTACCCAGAATTTCTTAAAGGTCTTTTTTCTGTTTCTTTTATAAACCTTTCCTTAGTTGGATAAAATAAAAGGTCGGTGGCGACTCTGTGAATTTTCAAAATGCGAAAGCATTAAGCGACAAAAAAGAGTCAGTTCACGTATCTCTACAGATCAGAGGTATGGCCCGGTATTAAAAAAAATCGGAGGTCCACAGTCGCATTTAGACATAGACATAGTACACACCCTTTAGATAGAAACAAACATAGGTGGATACCATCGAGTACGATGGGCGCGAGGGGTGCTAGTACCTTCCCCTTGCGTAACCGACTCCCGTTCCTAGATTCTCTGGTCGCAAGACCTCGTTCTTATCCTTTGCCAGGTTGTCTGATATTCCTTTCCCTTATGGGATAAATATATTAGTGGCGACTCTGTTCCTTTTTCGCGAGCGTGCGACAGCTGGCGACTCTGCTGGGGATGTTGCTAGACCTGTTGCTGGTCCATCCTTAGTGAGTCGATCCTAGCCTATTCGTTTGTTTGTTTATTTACTGGGTGTGCTATGTTTTGTCTATACGTGCATTTATTTATTTTATGTATTTATTTTATGTTTCGCATATCCTGTTTACTTTCCCGCTTGCATATCATGTTTATTTTCCGCATGCATCTGGACTGGATTGGGATCCCCTTCGGGACCATATATTTTCACTGTTTGCAGGTTGGGTGGGATGTTCTATGAGGTAAAAGGCCCAATACCCAGGCTAGAGTGACACATAGGATACCTAGGACAGAGTGGATAGTCATGACGCCAACAGAATGTCAGGTTCTGTTGATTGCGATCATGAGACCCACGACCAGTTGAGGTTCAAATGAGATACCGTTGTTGGCATGTATTTGCGACAATGATGGTGTTTCAGGAGAACTGATAACGCTGGAAGCCATTGACCTACCTTGACCTAGACTACACCTGTGAGTGGGGTGGGATATACATGACAGGTACCGTTGGTGACTATTCTGTTCTGTTGGTGACTATTGGTTTTCCTGGTATTCAAAAAGGTGTCGGACCTTTGATCCTGTGACATTTGACCTGTATCAGTCATTCAGAAGTTTGTATGGTGGTTACTAAGATTATATGGACCTTGATCCCATGCCTTTGCGTTGCATAACATCATTGCTTTATCCACTTCATTTATGAGGGATCCTAAAGTCTATTTCCAAAAAAAAAGGGAAGGAGAAAAAGAAAAAGGAAATAGAAAAGCGAAAAAAGAAAAGAAAAGATACTCTATACAAAATAAAGCTTGGATTCCAAAAGAAAAAAGAAAAAAAAGAAGAACAAAAGTGTGTGAAAAGACTTTAGGATCTCCCATAAATGAAACATGCATTCATACTATCATGCATTTCATGGTTCTATCAGAAGCTTGTGGGGGCCTTTTCTACTCAGACTTTGACATCAACAAGACGATTGGCTTCTTACCGCTATGTGCTCAAAAGTTAACATTGGAACAACTCTATGGGGTTTTGACGGAGATGAGAACAGAAATGAGGACTAACATGAAACAATGTATGGAGGTTATTCAAGCCTTTTCTCTTTGACAAGAAGAATTGAGACAAGTTCCTCAGAGGCCAAATGCAAATGTTAATCTCACCCATGAGGAGGTCTTATGTATCAAAATGTTTGAAGCATAGTTGAGATTCCTATCACTCTTAAGGAGGAAACACATTATGAGAACAACTCGATCATTGAAGTCTTCAAGTTTCCAATTATTGAGATTGACAAAAGGTTCCACCTCTTGGAGAAAAGATTGAAAGCCATAAAAAAGTCATGACTCCGTTGATTTGGGTATTGTTGGTTTGCGCTTGATGTTAAAAAACTGCAAGGGTCATTTACTCCCACTCTGACTGGTTTGGATATGGAAACTAAATTGGTAATCATCTCTTGTACATGTGTGGAGGTTGCTTGGGGCTCCCGCACGAGGGATAAGCAAGACGTACTCTTATCTTGAGCATTGCGCCATTTGCATGGCTCGAATCCCTAAAGCATTACAAATTCCTAGGTGATTTCGTCAGAATCTTCTTCCAAGTGGTAATCAAGAGTGTTCTACACAATGCTTCTCTTTCTCAAGGTTTTGATTCATACCCCAGTTGCCTCTTCTCGGAATTTTCCTCTCATTGGCCTTCGTTTGTTAATAGAGACAAGAGGAATATGAGAAATAAATTGATGTGATTCTATTGCCTTGTGCCCAGTTGCTTCCTTGTTTGTCAGACTTTCAGTTGGTTAAGATTCGTGTTTTGGGTCTTCTTCACCACAAATAGATCCCCTCAATCTGATGACGATGCAAGGTTATTCCATTTTATGAAGGCGAATACTTCTCCAACGTCTATACTTGGGGCTCCCGCACGAGGTATAAGCAAGACATACTCTTATCTTGAGCATTGCATCACTCGCATTGCTCGAATCCCTAAACTAAGGCAAAAGTTTACAACTCTTGGGTGACTTTGTCGAATTTTCTTTTGAAGTAATCTAAAGTTTTTGGAAGGAACTGCAAAAAGTATTCGAGATCAACAAGTCCAGACGGAGTCAAGTCTCCTCAACAATGGAAACCATCTAGTTCTTTATTGCATTCTCATTTTTAACATTTCCTTGTTTGTTTAAGCATTGCTAGCATGTAAAAATTTGTTAATTTCTGAATGAAAATCATAATACATTCTTTATGTTTGTCTTGAAGAAATCCATTCGTTTTCACTCATAAAATGTTTTTGGCATTACGATACCAACTTTACTAATTGCTTGCTGAGGCAAAAAGCTGAGGGAGAATGATGAAAAATAAAAACGCAAAAATCTCTAATCATGTGTTTTTGAATAAAAAACCCTACTGAGGATTTACAGGCATTGTTTCAAATTCCCAAACACTGGAGATATAAAGGAGATAGACCCTCGATAACCCCTTTGAGCCTTGAAGTAGGAGTTTCTTTTCTCGTAAAAAAAAACCCTTAATTTTAACCTTGGGGCAGGGTAGTGTTCATTTAACTTGATTGAGTGTTCAAAACTCTCCAAAAAGGTATGCATCTAAGGATACAACAATGGTTATCCCTCCAAAGGTTGAGGAATGTCAAAACCGCAATGATTATCCTTACTCCATCAAGAGATCAAAAGATGACGATGCCACAATGGTTATCCCTCATCAATCAGAAAATGAGGCAGTCACAATATTTCAAACAAATCGAGAGCAACACGATATCACACGACTTGTTCAAAAAAAAAAACAACAAAAGAAAAAAGAGAGCCCGCTAAGTCAACAACATGAAAACAATGACTTAGGCAAAAGTTAGGGCATCCCGCTGGACTCCAAAATAAAATTCAAAAGAATTAGTCCAGGCAAAAGTTAGGGAAAGTAGAAGCGAAAAATGAGGATTACGAAATAAAAATCCTTCTCAAAAGAACAAAGTTGTGTGACCATACACCAAAGAATAAAAGTGCGTGACTGCCATGTCCAAAAACAACCTCATTGATTCCTCAACCGTTTCAAAATTCCTTATGAGGGATGAACACTCATGTTGAGTTAACTGAACATAGGATTGGAGAACATCACGAAGGGGGTGGGTACAAATAATTTTGAGCCTAAAAATCCTTTGTTTTCTAAAAACTGTGAACCCGGCCAAATTACAACCCTTAAAAGTCCTAATTGAAGTAGGGTTTATTCTGAAAGCGCACTCCTAAGAGATAACGTTTAACTGACTCCCAATGAAGCGAGACTCATACTCATGTTGGTATCGTATGTTTGCTTTATCTTTCATTCACAAGAGGTGGCCACCTCATTGCATAAAAAGTTTCTTAAAAAACTTCAAGACTAACATATGCTTTGCATTAGAATTATCATTCTTAGAATTAACATTCTTTTGCATACAAAATATGTGCTTAACATCAAGGGAGTTACCATGATGAGAATTAGTGAGTAACTTGATCATGTCAAAGTACAAGAGACTTGAGAACTCCGAGGATGAAAAGCTAATCATCTCAAATGTTGACCATCAAGGGGCAAGTTGTCCAAAGAACTCTGTCGGGCATGAACAGTTAATGCTTTCCTTGATTACCTTGAGGGGAAGAGTTTGAAGACTCCGTTGAGCGTGGTAAAGTTGTTTCCATATTTGTTTGACTTCAAAACAATGGAAGCTTGAGGATTCTAGTAAGATGTACCTAATCAGGGGCAGTTGAGTCGAGGTTTGACCTCTCAAATTCAACACATCTGGGGCAATCATGTCGATAAATCTCTTCAAGCTTTGATCAATCTGGGGCAATCATGTCGATAAATCTCTTCAAGCTTTGATCAATCTGGGGCAATCATGTCGATGAATCTCTTCAAGCTTTGATCAATCTAGGACAATCATGTCGAGGAATATCTCTTGAGTCCGACCAATCTGGGGCAGTTATGTCGAGATTCGACAAATCTCTCCAAGGATTCTTTAGTGCAAATTCCTTCATGGGTCGTGAGGCTTGGGGCATAATCTTTTGAGTTATTTTGTTCTCTCACAGGGTAATATAACCCTAATTCCCCATTCTATATATATATATATATTTTTTTTAGCATATGCTTTTTTTATTGAATTAATCTGAATTGAGATTTAGATAATTAACATTAATTTTTATTGAATTAAATCTGAATTGAGATTTAGATAATTAACATTAATTTGATATTTGATTGATATTAATTAATGAACACTAATTAGAAATTAGCATAAGATTTGAGTCAATTGGATCTGATTAGAAAATCTGTCTTGGACCTGAATTCTTCCTTGCACCCCCCAATGGCCCGATACTACACGTTTTTGGCATAAGAGAAGCTGTAACAAAAACTCTGCTGGGCCAGCAATTCTTTGGGCCTAGCGCCTTGCTCTTCACACCCTCATTTCAATAATTCACCCCCTGACTTACACCATGTTTTTTGTTAGAATTTAGGTATTGACATAGTTTTTGGTTATTAAATTTCCTTTGATAAAACAATAAAAATCATGATTTTCTATGTAGATTTAGGTGATTTTAGGATTAATTTTAGTCTTAGAATTTTCTCATTAAAAACTCATAATAATAGTAGTTTTCTAGTTTAATTTTGCATTGGTGCTTGAATCGTTTTCATACTAGTTCCATGTTATTTTTGTATGACACTTGTGTGATTTTATTGCTTGTATTTTTGGCCTTATTTTAGGCCTATTTCGTTAGTACCATTTTAGATTCTTTTTGTACATAGATAGGAATTAGAACAACTTAGATTAGAATTTAGGATTAGTTCCCTATTGCATTCTTTTTCTTTTCAACTTTTAAAATACTTAATAAACAGAAGAAGCGAATCACACGTTACTTATAGTGAGAGAAATGAATGGGATTTATTCCCTAATCTGTTTCTTAATCACTTAGTGGGAGAGAAATGAGTGGGATTCATTCCCTAATCTGTTTCTCGACCGCTATAAGAAATGAGTGGGATTTATTCCCTAATCTGTTACTTAATCACCTAGTGGGAGAGAAATGAGTGGGATTCATTCCCTAATCTGTTTCTCGATCGCTACATAATGGAAGAGAGATGAGTGGGATCCATTCCCTAATCTGTTTCTCTACCGTTATACACTTTTATGTGATTCAACTCGCAAACAAATTCCCCTAAAAAATACACAACCAAAAACACTTAAAACACCTAACAATGGTTCAAATTAAAACAAAGTAGAGAAAGTGGTGAGTGGCCCGGTATTGGGAACTGTTCATCACTCATCTACCCTAAAAGACACAAACCAATCTCTTTTCCTTTTGCCTCTTTGGCACCTAAGGGCGCCGTTATCTCCGCTCCATTGCATCCTAGGCTGTCCCCTTATGCAAGAGCGCGAGCGTTAACTCCGCCCAACTAAAAAACACAAAAACCAACAGAAAATCGTGAGCCGAGCTACGGTAACTCTGATTCCTGAAAAGGATACGTAGGCAGCGGGGTAGGGCCCGTGCGAGTACAATTCTTTCTTTTCCCTACATTTTTCATTCAGTCGCATTTAGACATAGACATAGTACACACCCTTTAGATAGAAACAAACATAGGTGGATACCATCGAGTACGATGGGCGCGAGGGGTGCTAGTACCTTCCCCTTGCGTAACCGACTCCCGTTCCTAGATTCTCTGGTCGCAAGACCTCGTTCTTATCCTTTGCCAGGTTGTCTGATATTCCTTTCCCTTATGGGATAAATATATTAGTGGCGACTCTGTTCCTTTTTCGCGAGCGTGCGACAGCTGGCGACTCTGCTAGGGATGTTGCTAGACCTGTTGCTGGTCCATCCTTAGTGAGTCGATCCTAGCCTATCCGTTTGTTTGTTTATTTACTGGGTGTGCTATGTTTTGTCTATACGTGCATTTATTTATTTTATGTATTTATTTTATGTTTCGCATATCCTGTTTACTTTCCCGCTTGCATATCATGTTTATTTTCCGCATGCATCTGGACTGGATTGGGATCCCCTTCGGGACCATATATTTTCACTGTTTGCAGGTTGGGTGGGATGTTCTATGAGGTAAAAGGCCCAATACCCAGGCCAGAGTGACACATAGGATACCTAGGACAGAGTGGATAGTCATGACGCCAACAGAATGTCAGGTTCTGTTGATTGCGATCATGAGACCCACGACCAGTTGAGGTTCAAATGAGATACCGTTGTTGGCATGTATTTGCGACAATGATGGTGTTTCAGGAGAACTGATAACGCTGGAAGCCATTGACCTACCTTGACCTAGACTACACCTGTGAGTGGGGTGGGATATACATGACAGGTACCGTTGGTGACTATTCTGTTCTGTTGGTGACTATTGGTTTTCCTGGTATTCAAAAAGGTGTCGGACCTTTGATCCTGTGACATTTGACCTGTATCAGTCATTCAGAAGTTTGTATGGTGGTTACTAAGATTATATGGACCTTGATCCCATGCCTTTGCGTTGCATAACATCATTGCTTTATCCACTTCATTTATGAGGGATCCTAAAGTCTATTTCCAAAAAAAAAGGGAAGGAGAAAAAGAAAAAGGAAATAGAAAAGCGAAAAAAGAAAAGAAAAGATACTCTATACAAAATAAAGCTTAGATTCCAAAAGAAAAAAGAAAAGAAAGAAGAACAAAAGTTTGTGAAAAGACTTTAGGATCTCCCATAAATGAAACATGCATTCATACTATCATGCATTTCATGGTTCTATTAGAAGCTTGTGGGGGCCTTTTCTACTCAGACTTTGACATCAACAAGACGATTGGCTTCTTACCGCTATGTGCTCAAAAGTTAACATTGGAACAACTCTATGGGGTTTTGACGGAGATGAGAACAGAAATGAGGACTAACATGAAACAATGTATGGAGGTTATTCAAGCCTTTTCTCTTTGACAAGAAGAATTGAGACAAGTTCCTCAGAGGCCAAATGCAAATGTTAATCTCACCCATGAGGAGGTCTTATGTATCAGAATGTTTGAAGCATAGTTGAGATTCCTATCACTCTTAAGGAGGAAACACATTATGAGAACAATTCGATCATTGAAGTCTTCAAGTTTCCAATTATTGAGATTGACAAAAGGTTCCACCTCTTGGAGAAAAGATTGAAAGCCATAAAAAAGTCATGACTCCGTTGATTTGGGTATTGTTGGTTTGCGCTTGATGTTAAAAAACTGCAAGGGTCATTTACTCCCACTCTGACTGGTTTGGATATGGAAACTAAATTGGTAATCATCTCTTGTACATGTGTGGAGGTTGCTTGGGGCTCCCGCACGAGGGATAAGCAAGACGTACTCTTATCTTGAGCATTGCGCCATTTGCATGGCTCGAATCCCTAAAGCATTACAAATTCCTAGGTGATTTCGTCAGAATCTTCTTCCAAGTGGTAATCAAGAGTGTTCTACACAATGCTTCTCTTTCTCAAGGTTTTGATTCATTACCCAGTTGCCTCTTCTCGGAATTTTCCTCTCATTGGCCTTCGTTTGTTAATAGAGACAAGAGGAATATGAGAAATAAATTGATGTGATTCTATTGCCTTGTGCCCAGTTGCTTCCTTGTTTGTCAGACTTTCAGTTGGTTAAGATTCGTGTTTTGGGTCTTCTTCACCACAAATAGATCCCCTCAATCTGATGACGATGCAAGGTTATTCCATTTTATGAAGGCGAATACTTCTCCAACGTCTATACTTGGGGCTCCCGCACGAGGTATAAGCAAGACATACTCTTATCTTGAGCATTGCATCACTCGCATTGCTCGAATCCCTAAACTAAGGCAAAAGTTTACAACTCTTGGGTGACTTTGTCGAATTTTCTTTTGAAGTAATCTAAAGTTTTTGGAAGGAACTGCAAAAAGTATTCGAGATCAACAAGTCCAGACGGAGTCAAGTCTCCTCAACAATGGAAACCATCTAGTTCTTTATTGCATTCTCATTTTTAACATTTCCTTGTTTGTTTAAGCATTGCTAGCATGTAAAAATTTGTTAATTTCTGAATGAAAATCATAATACATTCTTTATGTTTGTCTTGAAGAAATCCATTCGTTTTCACTCATAAAATGTTTTTGGCATTACGATACCAACTTTACTAATTGCTTGCTGAGGCAAAAAGCTGAGGGAGAATGATGAAAAATAAAAACGCAAAAATCTCTAATCATGTGTTTTTGAATAAAAAACCCTACTGAGGATTTACAGGCATTGTTTCAAATTCCCAAACACTGGAGATATAAAGGAGATAGACCCTCGATAACCCCTTTGAGCCTTGAAGTAGGAGTTTCTTTTCTCGTAAAAAAAAACCCTTAATTTTAACCTTGGGGCAGGGTAGTGTTCATTTAACTTGATTGAGTGTTCAAAACTCTCCAAAAAGGTATGCATCTAAGGATACAACAATGGTTATCCCTCCAAAGGTTGAGGAATGTCAAAACCGCAATGATTATCCTTACTCCATCAAGAGATCAAAAGATGACGATGCCACAATGGTTATCCCTCATCAATCAGAAAATGAGGCAGTCACAATATTTCAAACAAATCGAGAGCAACACGATATCACACGACTTGTTCAAAAAAAAAAACAACAAAAGAAAAAAGAGAGCCCGCTAAGTCAACAACATGAAAACAATGACTTAGGCAAAAGTTAGGGCATCCCGCTGGACTCCAAAATAAAATTCAAAAGAATTAGTCCAGGCAAAAGTTAGGGAAAGTAGAAGCGAAAAATGAGGATTACGAAATAAAAATCCTTCTCAAAAGAACAAAGTTGTGTGACCATACACCAAAGAATAAAAGTGCGTGACTGCCATGTCCAAAAACAACCTCATTGATTCCTCAACCGTTTCAAAATTCCTTATGAGGGATGAACACTCATGTTGAGTTAACTGAACATAGGATTGGAGAACATCACGAAGGGGGTGGGTACAAATAATTTTGAGCCTAAAAATCCTTTGTTTTCTAAAAACTGTGAACCCGGCCAAATTACAACCCTTAAAAGTCCTAATTGAAGTAGGGTTTATTCTGAAAGCGCACTCCTAAGAGATAACGTTTAACTGACTCCCAATGAAGCGAGACTCATACTCATGTTGGTATCGTATGTTTGCTTTATCTTTCATTCACAAGAGGTGGCCACCTCATTGCATAAAAAGTTTCTTAAAAAACTTCAAGACTAACATATGCTTTGCATTAGAATTATCATTCTTAGAATTAACATTCTTTTGCATACAAAATATGTGCTTAACATCAAGGGAGTTACCATGATGAGAATTAGTGAGTAACTTGATCATGTCAAAGTACAAGAGACTTGAGAACTCCGAGGATGAAAAGCTAATCATCTCAAATGTTGACCATCAAGGGGCAAGTTGTCCAAAGAACTCTGTCGGGCATGAACAGTTAATGCTTTCCTTGATTACCTTGAGGGGAAGAGTTTGAAGACTCCGTTGAGCGTGGTAAAGTTGTTTCCATATTTGTTTGACTTCAAAACAATGGAAGCTTGAGGATTCTAGTAAGATGTACCTAATCAGGGGCAGTTGAGTCGAGGTTTGACCTCTCAAATTCAACACATCTGGGGCAATCATGTCGATAAATCTCTTCAAGCTTTGATCAATCTGGGGCAATCATGTCGATAAATCTCTTCAAGCTTTGATCAATCTGGGGCAATCATGTCGATGAATCTCTTCAAGCTTTGATCAATCTAGGACAATCATGTCGAGGAATATCTCTTGAGTCCGACCAATCTGGGGCAGTTATGTCGAGATTCGACAAATCTCTCCAAGGATTCTTTAGTGCAAATTCCTTCATGGGTCGTGAGGCTTGGGGCATAATCTTTTGAGTTATTTTGTTCTCTCACAGGGTAATATAACCCTAATTCCCCATTCTATATATATATATATATTTTTATATATAGCATATGCTTTTTTTATTGAATTAATCTGAATTGAGATTTAGATAATTAACATTAATTTTTATTGAATTAAATCTGAATTGAGATTTAGATAATTAACATTAATTTGATATTTGATTGATATTAATTAATGAACACTAATTAGAAATTAGCATAAGATTTGAGTCAATTGGATCTGATTAGAAAATCTGTCTTGGACCTGAATTCTTCCTTGCACCCCCCAATGGCCCGATACTACACGTTTTTGGCATAAGAGAAGCTGTAACAAAAACTCTGCTGGGCCAGCAATTCTTTGGGCCTAGCGCCTTGCTCTTCACACCCTCATTTCAATAATTCACCCCCTGACTTACACCATGTTTTTTGTTAGAATTTAGGTATTGACATAGTTTTTGGTTATTAAATTTCCTTTGATAAAACAATAAAAATCATGATTTTCTATGTAGATTTAGGTGATTTTAGGATTAATTTTAGTCTTAGAATTTTCTCATTAAAAACTCATAATAATAGTAGTTTTCTAGTTTAATTTTGCATTGGTGCTTGAATCGTTTTCATACTAGTTCCATGTTATTTTTGTATGACACTTGTGTGATTTTATTGCTTGTATTTTTGGCCTTATTTTAGGCCTATTTCGTTAGTACCATTTTAGATTCTTTTTGTACATAGATAGGAATTAGAACAACTTAGATTAGAATTTAGGATTAGTTCCCTATTGCATTCTTTTTCTTTTCAACTTTTAAAATACTTAATAAACAGAAGAAGCGAATCACACGTTACTTATAGTGAGAGAAATGAATGGGATTTATTCCCTAATCTGTTTCTTAATCACTTAGTGGGAGAGAAATGAGTGGGATTCATTCCCTAATCTGTTTCTCGACCGCTATAAGAAATGAGTGGGATTTATTCCCTAATCTGTTACTTAATCACCTAGTGGGAGAGAAATGAGTGGGATTCATTCCCTAATCTGTTTCTCGATCGCTACATAATGGAAGAGAGATGAGTGGGATCCATTCCCTAATCTGTTTCTCTACCGTTATACACTTTTATGTGATTCAACTCGCAAACAAATTCCCCTAAAAAATACACAACCAAAAACACTTAAAACACCTAACAATGGTTCAAATTAAAACAAAGTAGAGAAAGTGGTGAGTGGCCCGGTATTGGGAACTGTTCATCACTCATCTACCCTAAAAGACACAAACCAATCTCTTTTCCTTTTGCCTCTTTGGCACCTAAGGGCGCCGTTATCTCCGCTCCATTGCATCCTAGGCTGTCCCCTTATGCAAGAGCGCGAGCGTTAACTCCGCCCAACTAAAAAACACAAAAACCAACAGAAAATCGTGAGCCGAGCTACGGTAACTCTGATTCCTGAAAAGGATACGTAGGCAGCGGGGTAGGGCCCGTGCGAGTACAATTCTTTCTTTTCCCTACATTTTTCATTCAGTCGCATTTAGACATAGACATAGTACACACCCTTTAGATAGAAACAAACATAGGTGGATACCATCGAGTACGATGGGCGCGAGGGGTGCTAGTACCTTCCCCTTGCGTAACCGACTCCCGTTCCTAGATTCTCTGGTCGCAAGACCTCGTTCTTATCCTTTGCCAGGTTGTCTGATATTCCTTTCCCTTATGGGATAAATATATTAGTGGCGACTCTGTTCCTTTTTCGCGAGCGTGCGACAGCTGGCGACTCTGCTAGGGATGTTGCTAGACCTGTTGCTGGTCCATCCTTAGTGAGTCGATCCTAGCCTATCCGTTTGTTTGTTTATTTACTGGGTGTGCTATGTTTTGTCTATACGTGCATTTATTTATTTTATGTATTTATTTTATGTTTCGCATATCCTGTTTACTTTCCCGCTTGCATATCATGTTTATTTTCCGCATGCATCTGGACTGGATTGGGATCCCCTTCGGGACCATATATTTTCACTGTTTGCAGGTTGGGTGGGATGTTCTATGAGGTAAAAGGCCCAATACCCAGGCCAGAGTGACACATAGGATACCTAGGACAGAGTGGATAGTCATGACGCCAACAGAATGTCAGGTTCTGTTGATTGCGATCATGAGACCCACGACCAGTTGAGGTTCAAATGAGATACCGTTGTTGGCATGTATTTGCGACAATGATGGTGTTTCAGGAGAACTGATAACGCTGGAAGCCATTGACCTACCTTGACCTAGACTACACCTGTGAGTGGGGTGGGATATACATGACAGGTACCGTTGGTGACTATTCTGTTCTGTTGGTGACTATTGGTTTTCCTGGTATTCAAAAAGGTGTCGGACCTTTGATCCTGTGACATTTGACCTGTATCAGTCATTCAGAAGTTTGTATGGTGGTTACTAAGATTATATGGACCTTGATCCCATGCCTTTGCGTTGCATAACATCATTGCTTTATCCACTTCATTTATGAGGGATCCTAAAGTCTATTTCCAAAAAAAAAGGGAAGGAGAAAAAGAAAAAGGAAATAGAAAAGCGAAAAAAGAAAAGAAAAGATACTCTATACAAAATAAAGCTTAGATTCCAAAAGAAAAAAGAAAAGAAAGAAGAACAAAAGTTTGTGAAAAGACTTTAGGATCTCCCATAAATGAAACATGCATTCATACTATCATGCATTTCATGGTTCTATTAGAAGCTTGTGGGGGCCTTTTCTACTCAGACTTTGACATCAACAAGACGATTGGCTTCTTACCGCTATGTGCTCAAAAGTTAACATTGGAACAACTCTATGGGGTTTTGACGGAGATGAGAACAGAAATGAGGACTAACATGAAACAATGTATGGAGGTTATTCAAGCCTTTTCTCTTTGACAAGAAGAATTGAGACAAGTTCCTCAGAGGCCAAATGCAAATGTTAATCTCACCCATGAGGAGGTCTTATGTATCAGAATGTTTGAAGCATAGTTGAGATTCCTATCACTCTTAAGGAGGAAACACATTATGAGAACAATTCGATCATTGAAGTCTTCAAGTTTCCAATTATTGAGATTGACAAAAGGTTCCACCTCTTGGAGAAAAGATTGAAAGCCATAAAAAAGTCATGACTCCGTTGATTTGGGTATTGTTGGTTTGCGCTTGATGTTAAAAAACTGCAAGGGTCATTTACTCCCACTCTGACTGGTTTGGATATGGAAACTAAATTGGTAATCATCTCTTGTACATGTGTGGAGGTTGCTTGGGGCTCCCGCACGAGGGATAAGCAAGACGTACTCTTATCTTGAGCATTGCGCCATTTGCATGGCTCGAATCCCTAAAGCATTACAAATTCCTAGGTGATTTCGTCAGAATCTTCTTCCAAGTGGTAATCAAGAGTGTTCTACACAATGCTTCTCTTTCTCAAGGTTTTGATTCATTACCCAGTTGCCTCTTCTCGGAATTTTCCTCTCATTGGCCTTCGTTTGTTAATAGAGACAAGAGGAATATGAGAAATAAATTGATGTGATTCTATTGCCTTGTGCCCAGTTGCTTCCTTGTTTGTCAGACTTTCAGTTGGTTAAGATTCGTGTTTTGGGTCTTCTTCACCACAAATAGATCCCCTCAATCTGATGACGATGCAAGGTTATTCCATTTTATGAAGGCGAATACTTCTCCAACGTCTATACTTGGGGCTCCCGCACGAGGTATAAGCAAGACATACTCTTATCTTGAGCATTGCATCACTCGCATTGCTCGAATCCCTAAACTAAGGCAAAAGTTTACAACTCTTGGGTGACTTTGTCGAATTTTCTTTTGAAGTAATCTAAAGTTTTTGGAAGGAACTGCAAAAAGTATTCGAGATCAACAAGTCCAGACGGAGTCAAGTCTCCTCAACAATGGAAACCATCTAGTTCTTTATTGCATTCTCATTTTTAACATTTCCTTGTTTGTTTAAGCATTGCTAGCATGTAAAAATTTGTTAATTTCTGAATGAAAATCATAATACATTCTTTATGTTTGTCTTGAAGAAATCCATTCGTTTTCACTCATAAAATGTTTTTGGCATTACGATACCAACTTTACTAATTGCTTGCTGAGGCAAAAAGCTGAGGGAGAATGATGAAAAATAAAAACGCAAAAATCTCTAATCATGTGTTTTTGAATAAAAAACCCTACTGAGGATTTACAGGCATTGTTTCAAATTCCCAAACACTGGAGATATAAAGGAGATAGACCCTCGATAACCCCTTTGAGCCTTGAAGTAGGAGTTTCTTTTCTCGTAAAAAAAAACCCTTAATTTTAACCTTGGGGCAGGGTAGTGTTCATTTAACTTGATTGAGTGTTCAAAACTCTCCAAAAAGGTATGCATCTAAGGATACAACAATGGTTATCCCTCCAAAGGTTGAGGAATGTCAAAACCGCAATGATTATCCTTACTCCATCAAGAGATCAAAAGATGACGATGCCACAATGGTTATCCCTCATCAATCAGAAAATGAGGCAGTCACAATATTTCAAACAAATCGAGAGCAACACGATATCACACGACTTGTTCAAAAAAAAAAACAACAAAAGAAAAAAGAGAGCCCGCTAAGTCAACAACATGAAAACAATGACTTAGGCAAAAGTTAGGGCATCCCGCTGGACTCCAAAATAAAATTCAAAAGAATTAGTCCAGGCAAAAGTTAGGGAAAGTAGAAGCGAAAAATGAGGATTACGAAATAAAAATCCTTCTCAAAAGAACAAAGTTGTGTGACCATACACCAAAGAATAAAAGTGCGTGACTGCCATGTCCAAAAACAACCTCATTGATTCCTCAACCGTTTCAAAATTCCTTATGAGGGATGAACACTCATGTTGAGTTAACTGAACATAGGATTGGAGAACATCACGAAGGGGGTGGGTACAAATAATTTTGAGCCTAAAAATCCTTTGTTTTCTAAAAACTGTGAACCCGGCCAAATTACAACCCTTAAAAGTCCTAATTGAAGTAGGGTTTATTCTGAAAGCGCACTCCTAAGAGATAACGTTTAACTGACTCCCAATGAAGCGAGACTCATACTCATGTTGGTATCGTATGTTTGCTTTATCTTTCATTCACAAGAGGTGGCCACCTCATTGCATAAAAAGTTTCTTAAAAAACTTCAAGACTAACATATGCTTTGCATTAGAATTATCATTCTTAGAATTAACATTCTTTTGCATACAAAATATGTGCTTAACATCAAGGGAGTTACCATGATGAGAATTAGTGAGTAACTTGATCATGTCAAAGTACAAGAGACTTGAGAACTCCGAGGATGAAAAGCTAATCATCTCAAATGTTGACCATCAAGGGGCAAGTTGTCCAAAGAACTCTGTCGGGCATGAACAGTTAATGCTTTCCTTGATTACCTTGAGGGGAAGAGTTTGAAGACTCCGTTGAGCGTGGTAAAGTTGTTTCCATATTTGTTTGACTTCAAAACAATGGAAGCTTGAGGATTCTAGTAAGATGTACCTAATCAGGGGCAGTTGAGTCGAGGTTTGACCTCTCAAATTCAACACATCTGGGGCAATCATGTCGATAAATCTCTTCAAGCTTTGATCAATCTGGGGCAATCATGTCGATAAATCTCTTCAAGCTTTGATCAATCTGGGGCAATCATGTCGATGAATCTCTTCAAGCTTTGATCAATCTAGGACAATCATGTCGAGGAATATCTCTTGAGTCCGACCAATCTGGGGCAGTTATGTCGAGATTCGACAAATCTCTCCAAGGATTCTTTAGTGCAAATTCCTTCATGGGTCGTGAGGCTTGGGGCATAATCTTTTGAGTTATTTTGTTCTCTCACAGGGTAATATAACCCTAATTCCCCATTCTATATATATATATATATATATATATTTTTTTAGCATATGCTTTTTTTATTGAATTAATCTGAATTGAGATTTAGATAATTAACATTAATTTTTATTGAATTAAATCTGAATTGAGATTTAGATAATTAACATTAATTTGATATTTGATTGATATTAATTAATGAACACTAATTAGAAATTAGCATAAGATTTGAGTCAATTGGATCTGATTAGAAAATCTGTCTTGGACCTGAATTCTTCCTTGCACCCCCCAATGGCCCGATACTACACGTTTTTGGCATAAGAGAAGCTGTAACAAAAACTCTGCTGGGCCAGCAATTCTTTGGGCCTAGCGCCTTGCTCTTCACACCCTCATTTCAATAATTCACCCCCTGACTTACACCATGTTTTTTGTTAGAATTTAGGTATTGACATAGTTTTTGGTTATTAAATTTCCTTTGATAAAACAATAAAAATCATGATTTTCTATGTAGATTTAGGTGATTTTAGGATTAATTTTAGTCTTAGAATTTTCTCATTAAAAACTCATAATAATAGTAGTTTTCTAGTTTAATTTTGCATTGGTGCTTGAATCGTTTTCATACTAGTTCCATGTTATTTTTGTATGACACTTGTGTGATTTTATTGCTTGTATTTTTGGCCTTATTTTAGGCCTATTTCGTTAGTACCATTTTAGATTCTTTTTGTACATAGATAGGAATTAGAACAACTTAGATTAGAATTTAGGATTAGTTCCCTATTGCATTCTTTTTCTTTTCAACTTTTAAAATACTTAATAAACAGAAGAAGCGAATCACACGTTACTTATAGTGAGAGAAATGAATGGGATTTATTCCCTAATCTGTTTCTTAATCACTTAGTGGGAGAGAAATGAGTGGGATTCATTCCCTAATCTGTTTCTCGACCGCTATAAGAAATGAGTGGGATTTATTCCCTAATCTGTTACTTAATCACCTAGTGGGAGAGAAATGAGTGGGATTCATTCCCTAATCTGTTTCTCGATCGCTACATAATGGAAGAGAGATGAGTGGGATCCATTCCCTAATCTGTTTCTCTACCGTTATACACTTTTATGTGATTCAACTCGCAAACAAATTCCCCTAAAAAATACACAACCAAAAACACTTAAAACACCTAACAATGGTTCAAATTAAAACAAAGTAGAGAAAGTGGTGAGTGGCCCGGTATTGGGAACTGTTCATCACTCATCTACCCTAAAAGACACAAACCAATCTCTTTTCCTTTTGCCTCTTTGGCACCTAAGGGCGCCGTTATCTCCGCTCCATTGCATCCTAGGCTGTCCCCTTATGCAAGAGCGCGAGCGTTAACTCCGCCCAACTAAAAAACACAAAAACCAACAGAAAATCGTGAGCCGAGCTACGGTAACTCTGATTCCTGAAAAGGATACGTAGGCAGCGGGGTAGGGCCCGTGCGAGTACAATTCTTTCTTTTCCCTACATTTTTCATTCAGTCGCATTTAGACATAGACATAGTACACACCCTTTAGATAGAAACAAACATAGGTGGATACCATCGAGTACGATGGGCGCGAGGGGTGCTAGTACCTTCCCCTTGCGTAACCGACTCCCGTTCCTAGATTCTCTGGTCGCAAGACCTCGTTCTTATCCTTTGCCAGGTTGTCTGATATTCCTTTCCCTTATGGGATAAATATATTAGTGGCGACTCTGTTCCTTTTTCGCGAGCGTGCGACAGCTGGCGACTCTGCTAGGGATGTTGCTAGACCTGTTGCTGGTCCATCCTTAGTGAGTCGATCCTAGCCTATCCGTTTGTTTGTTTATTTACTGGGTGTGCTATGTTTTGTCTATACGTGCATTTATTTATTTTATGTATTTATTTTATGTTTCGCATATCCTGTTTACTTTCCCGCTTGCATATCATGTTTATTTTCCGCATGCATCTGGACTGGATTGGGATCCCCTTCGGGACCATATATTTTCACTGTTTGCAGGTTGGGTGGGATGTTCTATGAGGTAAAAGGCCCAATACCCAGGCCAGAGTGACACATAGGATACCTAGGACAGAGTGGATAGTCATGACGCCAACAGAATGTCAGGTTCTGTTGATTGCGATCATGAGACCCACGACCAGTTGAGGTTCAAATGAGATACCGTTGTTGGCATGTATTTGCGACAATGATGGTGTTTCAGGAGAACTGATAACGCTGGAAGCCATTGACCTACCTTGACCTAGACTACACCTGTGAGTGGGGTGGGATATACATGACAGGTACCGTTGGTGACTATTCTGTTCTGTTGGTGACTATTGGTTTTCCTGGTATTCAAAAAGGTGTCGGACCTTTGATCCTGTGACATTTGACCTGTATCAGTCATTCAGAAGTTTGTATGGTGGTTACTAAGATTATATGGACCTTGATCCCATGCCTTTGCGTTGCATAACATCATTGCTTTATCCACTTCATTTATGAGGGATCCTAAAGTCTATTTCCAAAAAAAAAGGGAAGGAGAAAAAGAAAAAGGAAATAGAAAAGCGAAAAAAGAAAAGAAAAGATACTCTATACAAAATAAAGCTTAGATTCCAAAAGAAAAAAGAAAAGAAAGAAGAACAAAAGTTTGTGAAAAGACTTTAGGATCTCCCATAAATGAAACATGCATTCATACTATCATGCATTTCATGGTTCTATTAGAAGCTTGTGGGGGCCTTTTCTACTCAGACTTTGACATCAACAAGACGATTGGCTTCTTACCGCTATGTGCTCAAAAGTTAACATTGGAACAACTCTATGGGGTTTTGACGGAGATGAGAACAGAAATGAGGACTAACATGAAACAATGTATGGAGGTTATTCAAGCCTTTTCTCTTTGACAAGAAGAATTGAGACAAGTTCCTCAGAGGCCAAATGCAAATGTTAATCTCACCCATGAGGAGGTCTTATGTATCAGAATGTTTGAAGCATAGTTGAGATTCCTATCACTCTTAAGGAGGAAACACATTATGAGAACAATTCGATCATTGAAGTCTTCAAGTTTCCAATTATTGAGATTGACAAAAGGTTCCACCTCTTGGAGAAAAGATTGAAAGCCATAAAAAAGTCATGACTCCGTTGATTTGGGTATTGTTGGTTTGCGCTTGATGTTAAAAAACTGCAAGGGTCATTTACTCCCACTCTGACTGGTTTGGATATGGAAACTAAATTGGTAATCATCTCTTGTACATGTGTGGAGGTTGCTTGGGGCTCCCGCACGAGGGATAAGCAAGACGTACTCTTATCTTGAGCATTGCGCCATTTGCATGGCTCGAATCCCTAAAGCATTACAAATTCCTAGGTGATTTCGTCAGAATCTTCTTCCAAGTGGTAATCAAGAGTGTTCTACACAATGCTTCTCTTTCTCAAGGTTTTGATTCATTACCCAGTTGCCTCTTCTCGGAATTTTCCTCTCATTGGCCTTCGTTTGTTAATAGAGACAAGAGGAATATGAGAAATAAATTGATGTGATTCTATTGCCTTGTGCCCAGTTGCTTCCTTGTTTGTCAGACTTTCAGTTGGTTAAGATTCGTGTTTTGGGTCTTCTTCACCACAAATAGATCCCCTCAATCTGATGACGATGCAAGGTTATTCCATTTTATGAAGGCGAATACTTCTCCAACGTCTATACTTGGGGCTCCCGCACGAGGTATAAGCAAGACATACTCTTATCTTGAGCATTGCATCACTCGCATTGCTCGAATCCCTAAACTAAGGCAAAAGTTTACAACTCTTGGGTGACTTTGTCGAATTTTCTTTTGAAGTAATCTAAAGTTTTTGGAAGGAACTGCAAAAAGTATTCGAGATCAACAAGTCCAGACGGAGTCAAGTCTCCTCAACAATGGAAACCATCTAGTTCTTTATTGCATTCTCATTTTTAACATTTCCTTGTTTGTTTAAGCATTGCTAGCATGTAAAAATTTGTTAATTTCTGAATGAAAATCATAATACATTCTTTATGTTTGTCTTGAAGAAATCCATTCGTTTTCACTCATAAAATGTTTTTGGCATTACGATACCAACTTTACTAATTGCTTGCTGAGGCAAAAAGCTGAGGGAGAATGATGAAAAATAAAAACGCAAAAATCTCTAATCATGTGTTTTTGAATAAAAAACCCTACTGAGGATTTACAGGCATTGTTTCAAATTCCCAAACACTGGAGATATAAAGGAGATAGACCCTCGATAACCCCTTTGAGCCTTGAAGTAGGAGTTTCTTTTCTCGTAAAAAAAAACCCTTAATTTTAACCTTGGGGCAGGGTAGTGTTCATTTAACTTGATTGAGTGTTCAAAACTCTCCAAAAAGGTATGCATCTAAGGATACAACAATGGTTATCCCTCCAAAGGTTGAGGAATGTCAAAACCGCAATGATTATCCTTATTCCATCAAGAGATCAAAAGATGACGATGCCACAATGGTTATCCCTCATCAATCAGAGAATGAGGCAGTCACAATATTTCAAACAAATCGAGAGCAACACGATATCACACGACTTGTTCAAAAAAAAAACAACAAAAGAAAAAAGAGAGCCCGCTAAGTCAACAACATGAAAACAATGACTTAGGCAAAAGTTAGGGCATCCCGCTGGACTCCAAAATAAAATTCAAAAGAATTAGTCCAGGCAAAAGTTAGGGAAAGTAGAAGCGAAAAATGAGGATTACGAAATAAAAATCCTTCTCAAAAGAACAAAGTTGTGTGACCAGACACCAAAGAATAAAAGTGCGTGACTGCCATGTCCAAAAACAACCTCATTGATTCCTCAACCGTTTCAAAATTCCTTATGAGGGATGAACACTCATGTTGAGTTAACTGAACATAGGATTGGAGAACATCACGAAGGGGGTGGGTACAAATAATTTTGAGCCTAAAAATCCTTTGTTTTCTAAAAACTGTGAACCCGGCCAAATTACAACCCTTAAAAGTCCTAATTGAAGTAGGGTTTATTCTGAAAGCGCACTCCTAAGAGATAACGTTTAACTGACTCCCAATGAAGCGAGACTCATACTCATGTTGGTATCGTATGTTTGCTTTATCTTTCATTCACAAGAGGTGGCCACCTCATTGCATAAAAAGTTTCTTAAAAAACTTCAAGACTAACATATGCTTTGCATTAGAATTATCATTCTTAGAATTAACATTCTTTTGCATACAAAATATGTGCTTAACATCAAGGGAGTTACCATGATGAGAATTAGTGAGTAACTTGATCATGTCAAAGTACAAGAGACTTGAGAACTCCGAGGAAGAAAAGCTAATCATCTCAAATGTTGACCATCAAGGGGCAAGTTGTCCAA
The DNA here is from genome assembly GCF_029867415.1 of Vicia villosa. Classification (NCBI taxonomy): domain Eukaryota; kingdom Viridiplantae; phylum Streptophyta; class Magnoliopsida; order Fabales; family Fabaceae; genus Vicia; species Vicia villosa. The sequence goes on along the minus strand of NW_026706187.1, from coordinate 28,908 downwards.
AGAACTCTGTCGGGCATGAACAGTTAATGCTTTCCTTGATTACCTTGAGGGGAAGAGTTTGAAGACTCCGTTGAGCGTGGTAAAGTTGTTTCCATATTTGTTTGACTTCAAAACAATGGAAGCTTGAGGATTCTAGTAAGATGTACCTAATCAGGGGCAGTTGAGTCGAGGTTTGACCTCTCAAATTCAACACATCTGGGGCAATCATGTCGATAAATCTCTTCAAGCTTTGATCAATCTGGGGCAATCATGTCGATAAATCTCTTCAAGCTTTGATCAATCTGGGGCAATCATGTCGATGAATCTCTTCAAGCTTTGATCAATCTAGGACAATCATGTCGAGGAATATCTCTTGAGTCCGACCAATCTGGGGCAGTTATGTCGAGATTCGACAAATCTCTCCAAGGATTCTTTAGTGCAAATTCCTTCATGGGTCGTGAGGCTTGGGGCATAATCTTTTGAGTTATTTTGTTCTCTCACCAATCATAGGAGTTTATTTCTCCTGGAAACTTGGTCTCTCCCCAAGCACGGAGTTTATTTCTCCCGAGAGTTTGTTCCATCCCTCAAGCATAGGAGTTTATTTCTCCTAGGAGTTGTCCTACTTCCCTAACCAAGGCTCGTTACCTGGATTTCTCATCCCTAACATGGTGAATCGAGGGAATCTCCTCAAGCTGAAAATCCTCCAAGCAGTGGCACATGGTGAGAAGTCAGAAATTATTCTTCAAGTTAAAGAATGTGCATCTTACAAGTCAAAGTCCAATATTTATTGGCACATCCACATGGTCCTTAACACTAAGGGGATTTTCCTTGGTGTTTACCTCACTAATGCCTTTATTTGGCACTCTGCATATAGTATCCATTGCATATAACATTGCATCCTCAAAAGCGTAGCATATCCATACAAAAATTCCAAACATGCATACAAAGCATAAGCCAGATAATACAAATCAACACTCAATCAAGACGACGATATTTCCCCATATAAAAATGTGTCCTCACAAACTCCGATTGATATCTGCTACTACATTACATATCTCCTCCAGCCACGGTGCCGATACCTGGTGTCCTAAATCTCCAAAAGAAGTCTCGTTTTCTCTCTCCAATATGGATCGGATGCAATGTCTTTCTTCGTCAGAATCGTTGTCTCCGAGGTTATTTCCCGTATGCTGCGTGCAGATTAGAGCGTGAATGAGGGTGGGCATTCAACCCATCTCATTTTTCAATCGTTCGAATAAACCATACTTGGTGTGTGGCAATTCGAACGATTGCCACTCTTGAAGAGTTACACCCCGCCTTTGGCCTGAGGGATTAATGTAATTCTTATGCTTCGCAAGCATCAATATCTCCGTAATCTCCAATGGTTACTATCATCTTCTTATCAAGTCTAGTCGTTACTAGTCTTGTCGTGGTTATTTCCCGTGTGCTGCGTGCAGATTAGAGCGCGAATGAGGGTGGGCACTCAACCCATCTCATTTTTCAATCGTTCGAATAAACCATACTTGGTGTGTGGCAATTCGAACGATTGCCGCTCTTGAAGAGTTACACCCCGCCTTTGGCCTAAGGGATTAATGTAATTCTTATGCTTCGCAAGCATCAACATCTTCGTGATTATGTCTTTTCGATCGAGTCTAGTCGTCACTAGTCTCTGTGGTCCCCTCCCCCGTATGGGAAAACTTTTCAGGTCCAACCCCCGTGTTGTGAATCCTTTGCCTTCCGACCTTCGAACCATTTCAAAGCCCAGTTCCCAACCTGGCAAACCCTTTCAAAGCCCAGTTCCCAACCTGGCAACCCCTTTCAAAGCCCAGTTTCCAACCTGGCAAACCATTTCAGAACCAACTTCGTTATCCAAACCTCGATGTTGAGTCGTAGATCGCACGAGGTCTATTCCCTTTCTGTCCTGAAGATCGCACGAGGTCTTCTCCCGATGTTGAGTCGTAGATCGCACGAGATCTTTTCTTGTCACTCCTGTTGTCGAGTCGATGTTGAGTCATAGGTCGCACGAGATCTTTTCCCTTTCAGTCCTGAAGATCGTACGAGGTCTTCTCCCGATGTTGAGTCGTAGGTCGCACGAGATCTATTTCCTTCCTGTCTTGAAGGTCGTACGAGATCTTCTCCTGATGTTGAGTCGTAGGTCGCACGAGATCTATTTCCTTCCTGTTTCGAAGGTCGTACGAGATCTTCTCCCGATGTTGAGTCGTAGATCGCACGAGATCTTTTCTTGTCACTCCTGTTGTCGAGTCGATGTTGAGTCATAGGTCGCACGAGATCTTTTCCCTTTCAGTCCTGAAGATCGTACGAGGTCTTCTCCCAATGTTGAGTCGTAGGTCGCACGAGATCTATTTCCTTCCTGTCTTGAAGGTCGTACGAGATCTTCTCCTGATGTTGAGTCGTAGGTCGCACGAGATCTATTTCCTTCCTGTTTCGAAGGTCGTACGAGATCTTCTCCTGATGTTGAGTCGTAGGTCGCACGAGATCTTTTTTTCCTTTTTGTCCTAAAGATCGTACGAGATCCTCTCCTGTTGTCGAGTCGATGTTGAGTCATAGATCGTACGAGATCTTTTTCTTGTCTTTTTCCTTTCAGTCTTGAAGATCATACGAGATCTTCTCCCGATGTTGAGTCGTAGATCGCACGAGATCTTTTCCTTTCAGTCATTGTCTCATATAACCATTCTCTTTGAAAACCTGTGTTGGCACTTTGGCTACATTACAAGTTATCACCATTCAAATCCATTATTCACTGTATATTTCTCCACCAAATAAAATGCAAAAATTCTCTTTCCCCAGCAGATATCAAAACAAAAAATAAGGATAACACTTACACCATCTTCTCTTCAGGACAAATCTCAGGTCTTGATATTTAATCTTCTTCTACCTTGAATGTTCGAAAGGCTAGCGCCAATCTCACCTTCAGGTTTAAGATGATTAAATAGGGGCAGCTGTCATACCCCAAATTTGTCCTACCCTTTAATTCCTAACTGGCTTAAGTTTCATACTCATGTGCATCTCTCCATTAGGTCATCTAACACTTTGCATTCATTCATCAAATAAAACATCTAAAGGCATGGGATCAAGGATTTTGAAAGCTTAGGGCTTCCTAATCATGTGGAGGTGTGCATGTCAATTAATTTTTATTCTTCTGGTGTTTCAAACGGTGAAGTGTGAGATTAGGGTTTATTTCCCTATGGTGGATCCAAGCTACGGTTTTCAACTATTGTGATAGAGCCAAACAGAGTTTCCAACTGAGGATCATGGAATTAGGCTCTCTCATTCGTGACTTCTTCAGAGCATTGCTTTTATGCTGAGCACAAGATGTCGAACTTAAAGAGGAAGTATGTTAATTTCTTGACGCACAAGTCTGAATTAAAATGATGACTCAAATTAAGTTGGGTCCATTGAAGTTGCAAGTCGATTGGAATGTTATTCATTAAGATTTAAGGTGGGTTTGCATTCAAAGATAAGTGTGAGGTTCTTAAGCAGTCACATGGGATTGTCGATGAAAGTTACAAGATTTAAGTTCATCATAATGTGCTTGCAAGTATTCACCATTAAGTCAAGTTCCATTTATTTCATGAGTCATTGGTTTGCAAAAGAGATTGAAGTTCTAATTGAAAGCTCATCCATGATTCAAGGACTATTCGAGCATTCGTGGTTCAAGTGCTATTCAAGTGTATTCATGTTCAGAATTTTTATCAAAATCAAAATCCAAGTTTTATTGCATTACAAGTGAAACTACAAACAAGGACAAAAATGAGAGCATTACAAAAGGAAATGGAAGTACAAAAATTCATACTAAAAAAGGAGTCTCCATTGCAATTGTCCAACTCGTTACAAGAAATTCATTCAAAAGTTTCACCATTAGAATTCAATTCCAATTCATACTTCCATCTAAAACTTTGCCAAATCGATTGCAAAAGGACTCAAACATCCAAATATCTTCCAAATACACTTCAAAGCCCTGTTCATTACAAATGTTCTCCATTACAACATCATTGTCACTACAAAAAAACATGCACATAAAAACCTAAGACTAGTCCTATTTTCCCATTCATAATCTTCCCCCAATATTGATCCAAATCTTCATGCTATTTGCTCAAACTTCCCTGCCAGAACTTGTAGCATCAATTCCAACTCAAGTCCAAAATCCTGCAAATAAAAATCAGAATCAGCCATCGATCATGACATCAAAATAGAATCAAAACAAATGCTGCACTATACAAATATATACACATGCTGCCATATTCAGTCCATACAATGCATTCAATGACACCAATTGAGAAAACTACAAAATTATTCAAAAACCAAAACCATTTCATCATACAGCTAACTGAAACAGTCCCTGCTGCACCATAATTCCAACCCTGCATATAAACAAAAAATTTACCATCATTCCCTCTAACTTACAAACAGCCACTTAACCACCTTTCGATTGTCCAAAACAGAGTTCATAACCTACTAATACTAACCACCTGATAACTAATAAACCAACTAACTATTTTCTATTTGAGACCCTAACAGAATCGGTTACAAAGCCAACTAACTCTCAACAGAAAAAACAAGTAACTAACTTTTAACAGGCTGTAACCAAATGAAAAAACAGAAATAACCAAAAAAACTAACCTTCTCATGTTCAATCTCACCCCTCAAAGCTCTAACCAATCCATTCAATCTAACGGCAACTGAACTCACCCTCTCCTCTAGATAACAGTTCATTCTTCATCTCTGAGCTCTCTCTCGATTCTCTCTTCATTTTTCTCACTATCTTCAATCTCCCACCATTTCTGACTCTCTTCATCCACCTTCATACTTCAACCGTCATCTTCTCTTCATTCATCTCATCTTCAATTTACTCTTTAATCATCTTCAATCTTCTTCTTGGAATTAAGACCAATCCTCACATTCTTTCGTCACGATTCATCGTCTTCTTCGCTATACCTTCATCAATCATTCACGGCATATCAGAGAAAAAAAGAGGATTCTCAGAACAGAAATTGAAAAGGAAGAAAGTGATAACAGGATCGAAGCAAGAAAAGTAACAGAAAATTGCAACCAACCTCTTGAACCTTCAATCTTCAATTCGATTCTCCTCTCAACGGAAACCTTCTTCATCTTCATCAATCACCGACAACCATCGTCATCTTCTTCTCTGAACCACACCAATCGCCTTCGCATAAGATACCACCATAGCCGATCCTCAAGAAATCTCCACCAATAATTCTTCAATCTGCAAACGACAAAAACCGCATCATACCAAGTTCGCGCATCGGAAAATGTGAAAAGGAGAGGAAATATAGCTTATCCGAGATGTTGAAATCAAAGGATGCACGTTGTTACCTGAAGATCGAAAGCTCCTCTGGTTTTCTTGTCATCGCGCCGTCGAAGACGCACCAGGGAGATTAAAGAAGAGCAAAGAAGAAATCGTTCATCGGAGACGAGAACTGAGAGAGGATCTGAAGCGATAAGAGAAAGCGCTCTTGGTTCATGGAGGCGGGAGAACAAAGGGAGATAAAGATGGAGTCTCAATGGCGGCGGAGGTTTGATCGGAGAGGGAGAAGTATTGTCGGCCGCCGTTTGCTCGCGAGTGAGGGAGAGGAAGCTCGGAGAAGCTGATTCGTCACAGGGTAATATAACCCTAATTCCCCATTCTATATATATATATATTTTTTTTAGCATATGCTTTTTTTATTGAATTAATCTGAATTGAGATTTAGATAATTAACATTAATTTTTATTGAATTAAATCTGAATTGAGATTTAGATAATTAACATTAATTTGATATTTGATTGATATTAATTAATGAACACTAATTAGAAATTAGCATAAGATTTGAGTCAATTGGATCTGATTAGAAAATCTGTCTTGGACCTGAATTCTTCCTTGCACCCCCCAATGGCCCGATACTACACTTTTTTGGCATAAGAGAAGCTGTAAAAAAAACTCTGCTAGGCCAGCAATTCTTTGGGCCTAGCGCCTTGCTCTTCACACCCTCATTTCAATAATTCACCCCCTGACTTACACCATGTTTTTTGTTAGAATTTAGGTATTGACATAGTTTTTGGTTATTAAATTTCCTTTGATAAAACAATAAAAATCATGATTTTCTATGTAGATTTAGGTGATTTTAGGATTAATTTTAGTCTTAGAATTTTCTCATTAAAAACTCATAATAATAGTAGTTTTCTAGTTTAATTTTGCATTGGTGCTTGAATCGTTTTCATACTAGTTCCATGTTATTTTTGTATGACACTTGTGTGATTTTATTGCTTGTATTTTTGGCCTTATTTTAGGCCTATTTCGTTAGTACCATTTTAGATTCTTTTTGTACATAGATAGGAATTAGAACAACTTAGATTAGAATTTAGGATTAGTTCCCTATTGCATTCTTTTTCTTTTCAACTTTTAAAATACTTAATAAACGGAAGAAGCGAATCACACGTTACTTATAGTGAGAGAAATGAATGGGATTTATTCCCTAATCTGTTTCTTAATCACTTAGTGGGAGAGAAATGAGTGGGATTCATTCCCTAATCTGTTTCTCGACCGCTATAAGAAATGAGTGGGATTTATTCCCTAATCTGTTTCTTAATCACCTAGTGGGAGAGAAATGAGTGGGATTCATTCCCTAATCTGTTTCTCGATCGCTACATAATGGAAGAGAGATGAGTGGGATCCATTCCCTAATCTGTTTCTCTACCGTCATACACTTTTATGTGATTCAACTCGCAAACAAATTCCCCTAAAAAATACACAACCAAAAACACTTAAAACACCTAACAATGGTTCAAATTAAAACAAAGTAGAGAAAGTGGTGAGTGGCCCGGTATTGGGAACTGTTCATCACTCATCTACCCTGAAAGACACAAACCAATCTCTTTTCCTTTTGCCTCTTTGGCACCTAAGGGCACCGTTATCTCCGCTCCATTGCATCCTAGGCTGTCCCCTTATGCAAGAGCGCGAGCGTTAACTCCGCCCAACTAAAAAACACAAAAACCAACAGAAAATCGTGAGCCGAGCTACGGTAACTCTGATTCCTGAAAAGGATACGTAGGCAGCGGGGTAGGGCCCGTGCGAGTACAATTCTTTCTTTTCCCTACATTTTGCATTCATTCGCATTTAGACATAGACATAGTACACACCCTTTAGATAGAAACAAACATAGGTGGATACCATCGAGTACGATGGGCGCGAGGGGTGCTAGTACCTTCCCCTTGCGTAACCGACTCCCGTTCCTAGATTCTCTGGTCGCAAGACCTCGTTCTTATCCTTTGCCAGGTTGTCTGATATTCCTTTCCCTTATGGGATAAATATATTAGTGGCGACTCTGTTCCTTTTTCGCGAGCGTGCGACACTTGTTCCTCTTGCAGATGTATTGTGATTATGCTTGGCGCGTATGTCGACCTTCGTGTGCTTTCAGGGCTAATCGGTGTGCTGACTAATTGCTTTTGCTTTGCTAGCTCGCTCGCGGGATCCTTAGTTTTTTTGCTTTTCTTCGCCACAGTTTACGGATCATCATCCGTTTGGTATTGATCCCGTTTCATTTTATTTTTATTGCACTTTATCGCTTTCTCGCATCATCCTTTAACATGAGAAGTAGGACCTAGGCATTCATCTGGCCAAGCCCTCGAAAGAGGCTCTGTTTTTGTTGGTGTGTTTATATTTGTGCTTTGCGGCAGGGAGTCACGGTGTAATAAGTCCTATATGGCACTCCGTTAAGTCCTCTTGGAGGCACGCGGAAAGGGTTAGCAATCAACCCCCGCTCAGTTTCATCGAGTCCGTTCGGTATGCGCGCGCTACGCGTTGCTTGCTTCCGAACATGCACAAGATCTTGTTATCGAGTATGTCAGGAAAAAGGTTCATGTAGCCGGACTCCCGCATTTCCTATAGCTCGCGTCGCTCGACGTTGACGCTTGGTGTACGCACGCACTGTTTTCCTTTCTGATCCGTGACGGCTTGGTTGCTGAGAAGAATCCGCTCCTCTTGTCTATGGCCCGATCATTTTCGCGAGGTCTAATGCTTGGTTGACTCGGGTGATTCGCTCCCCTTGGCTATGGCGGGACCGCTTTTTTACCATTCGGCCAGTGCCGTTGGTTTGTTTGCTTTACGAGCGGAGCTCGTTTGTGTGATATCTTTGTTTGCTTTCGCCTTTTCTCCCCATAGGTTGATAGTTTAGTTTATACTGGTACCCTTTGTATGATAACATTAGGTAGCAAGCTTTCCCCCTTAGCTTAGGTCTTCCTCATGCATTCTTTAAAATACAAACCACACTTTTTGATTTTCTTTTCTTAAGAGCTTGTTATTTCCGCTCAATTCCCAAGCGTAAGTCTCCAAAGGTCGAGCAGCGGAGTGTGAATGTAACTCGTTCACCTAAAAAACACAAAACAGACAAAAACTAGTTAGCCGAGCTACGGTACCTCTGATTCCTCAAAAAGGATACGTAGGCAGCGGGGTATGGCCCATGCGTGTATAACTCTTTCTTTTCCCTACATTTTGCATGCATTTTAGTCCAGATTAGCGCAGTTTGCTTACACACCCATAGTTTTAGACACAAGCGTGGATACCATCGAGTACGATGGGCGCGAGGGGTGCTAACACCTTTCCCTCGTGTAACCGACTCCCTTACCCTTTTTCTCTGGTCGTGAGACCGTTGTTTTGTTTTGTGGTTTACTGGCATTCCCTTCCTTTTCAAGATAAATATGTTAGTGGCGACTCTGTTAATTTTCGCGGTAGCGATAGGTACCCACAAAAATATCCACAATGGGTAGGGTAAAAACCCGCATAAATTGGTACGGACACGGGCTCGGGTAATTACCCACTTAAATAAGCGGGTATGGGTGCGGATATGGGCAACTTAGTACCCAACCTGCCCCATACTCACACAACATATATATTTATATATTTTGATTTATATTATTATATTAAAATAAATGTCTATCAATTTTCAAAAATACATCGATGTTAAACCATTACATATGTAACATAAGTGTTCGTTTATTTCATAATTTTACAATAAGTTTTTTGAAAACATTTAAATGTTACTAAAAACTTAAAATGATATGATATTTTATAGTTGATATATTTATTTTTTATTAGAAATGCGGGTAGTGGGTACGGGTATGGGTACTTACATACCCAAAAGGCATGGGTACGGGTGCTAAAGTTGTTATCCAAGCGGGTATGGGCTCGGGTACAGATAATTTTTTCCACCGCGGGTATGGGGATGGGTACTATAATACCCTACCCATACCCTGCCCATTGCCATCCCTAGCTGAGGAGGAGAAATAAGTTTTTTTTAAAAGGATATTGTACTCTTTTTCCTTCACTGGATTTTTTCCCATTGGGTTTTTTCTAGTAAGATTTTAACGAGGCATATCCAAAACAAACATCCAAGGGGGAGTGTTATGAATAATTGGATGATTTGTCTCCCAATCACTTCATTATTTATTTAATCCATTTGTATTTATTATATTGTCTAGATAATGTCCTATAAATAGGATCAATCTCATTGTATACGATTACACCGATGAAATAATATAGAATCATTCTATCTTTCTCTCTTTTCTTTTATCTTCTTTCTCCTTACTTTATAACATAATTAGTGTTTTTATTTTACTGTGAATATAGATTTGGAGGGAGCAGAGTCATATCCTACTTACTATATTTATTACGTGAAAGTTATGGAATTGAATGATAAATTTATGGATTTAATAAACGCTTAAATGAATATACAATTAAAATTAATGTTTATGGTATTTCAAATTTATTTTGAAAAACAAAAAGAAGACAATGAAAAAATAAAGAACTGGATTTTTATCCTAATAAAATTAATTATTTTTTATTTTAAAAAATTCTATTTAAAATGATTTTATGATGTATTTTAAATATTTTTAAAAATTCGTTAATTAAAAAAATAGGAGGTTAATTTTATTTTGACGCACACCATGTAATTTTCTAAGCGTAAGTATGATTTTTTTTAATAATTGATTAAATAATCTAAAAAATTCATTGATTTAGTTTTCTTAATAAAACTATGAATGATATGCATAATGGAATATGAAATATGAAATAGGAAATAAAGTCTATTATAAAATATAGATTTGGGGTTAATTAGAATTTTTGATGGATTAATTATGAATAAATGGATTGGGTTATGCAAAACAGAATAGAGAATGACAATGAAAATGAAAATGTGTGTGATGTGAGATGAATTGAGTTGTTGATTTTTGAATGGATTTAGAAGCTGTCACATAGGAATATGAGTGAAGTGTCAAAAAGTAGATTTATGTGGAAAAAAGTGGTTTTTTATGGCAAATATATATATGTATGAAGGAGAATATGATTATAAAGAGTCACTTGTCAAGGTGGCTTTATAATATTTCAAAAAAAAAAATTATATGAACAAAAATGTATGTGAGGTTGTTTTTTTTTTTTTTTTGTCAGGAGCTACAAAGTTGTCTAATACGTAGAACACTTGTCCTACAAAGTTGTGCTTACAATCTCAAAATATTTGATAATTCACACCCGGTTCGAAGCGTTGAAAAGCTTATTCCATGCTCTATCCAATAATGAATGAATATCAACTAAATTGATGATTTATTTTTATTTGATTTTGAGATTTATTCGACGATTCGTTGGTTCCGTCGCTCAAAATTGCGCGTTTTGAAGCCGTGTCTTTGGCACTTTATTGCCCGTGCTCCAAAAGCGACTCGATATCTACAAAATGAATAGAAAACTATCAACTGGTATATAAATGAATAAAAACTCAATTAAATCCTATTTATACATATTTATACAAAAAGCGGGGAATTATTCAGAGAATATAATACAAAAGAATTGATAAGTGCCACAAAACAATAGTAAAAATAACGAATTTCTGGCACTCAACAACTGGTATCCACCAAACCTTTGCCTATATGAACATTTCCAATAGACACCGGCAAGGTTACCCGTCCAGGATCATTTGATTTAATTGGTGTAGTGCGTTGAGTCAATGCATTACAACACGAGCTCACCGTTACTACCTCCGGATCCAAGAATCTTCTCTTTTTGGTGATGATGTCTTTGATAAATTTAGAGTACATCGGCATTTGCTCTAATGCCTCGGAAAAAGGAACATTTATTTGCAACTTACTAAAAATGTCCAAGAACCGAGCATAGTGCTTTGCATCTTCTTTCTTTGATGGACCGGGAGGGTAAGGTAATTTTTTCACATGAGTTGAGTTCTCTTTCATCTTCCCCTTTTCACTCACACTCAATTTTTTTCTCTCTTTTTCCACCTCTATCTCCGGATTTTCTTTTTCCACTAATTCTTTCTCTTTCTCATTTTCAACTAAATCACCTTCAACATTTTTTCTACTTCAATCACTCTATCTTTTTCACTTTCAACAATTTCTTCCTCAACTATCTCTCCTACACCCATATCAATATTTCTACCGCTACGAGTTAGAATAGACTTACAATGCTCACGAGGATTTTCTTGTGTAGTAGCCGGAAAAGGACCTTTGTTTTGATCGGCAAGTTGCTTTGACAATTGCCCGACTTGAGTTTCAAGGTTCTTTGTGGCCGCATCCGTACTCTTTTGGCTTGCAATTTGCAATTGCATGAATTGGCTAAGAGTATCCTCTATTGAAAGCTTTGTTTGTTGAGGTTGTTGATTGTAACCACCTTGATAAGGATTTTGACGATTCGATGGACCCGCATCCGGCCTCCATCCTTGTTGATAACCTTGATTACCTCTTTGTTGGTAACCTTGGTTATTGTTGTAAGGTTGTTGTTGTTGTCTCCCACCTTGATAAGGATTTGACACATAATTCACCTCTTCACCCAGTGGAGGACAAAAACCAGTTTGATGGTCACCCTTACATAATTCACAACACATCACTTGTTGATTTTTAGTAGGGATCCCATTGATCTCTTTGATTTGTTGAGGGAGTTTTGACACTTGTTGAGTGAGCAATTCTACTTGTTATGTCAATAACTTGTTTTGAGCAAGTATTGCATCACTAGTATTCAATTCAAGAACTCCCGGCTTTCTTTGCGATGCACTACGGTTGTGTTTCCCTTGATGATCATTCAAAGCCATCCTATCAATGATAGCAATTGCTTTTGCAGCAGTTTTTGACATCAACGAACCACCCGCGGTAGCATCTAAAAGTGTTTTTGGTTGAGGTTGGAGTCCATTTCTAAAGATATGGATTTGAGACAATTCATCAAACCCATGCCCTTTGCATTTTCTAACCATGGACTTGAACCTCTTCCATGCTTCATTGAGAGATTCATTCGGACCTTGAGAGAACACCGCAATAGAAGTTTTCGCTTCCATGAACCTATTGTGAGGAAAGAACCGATCCAAAAACTTCTCTTCTAACTCGTTCCAATTTGTCATAACATTAATTAACTTAAAATAAATCAAATTTGGTTTAACTTTGGTAAAAAAAATGAGTTTTCATTATATTTTTAAGCGAATTTCCTTACACATCATTTAAATATGATTACATGAGTGGACATTTACACGTGCATCCTACTAGTATCTCCACTAATATAAATTAAAAAATGTGAATCTTTAGATTCATAAGGACATAATCAAAAGTGTTGGTGCACAAGAATTAAAGATGATAACAAAGAAAAATGATACTTAGTTTCAATATGCTTGTTTCTTCCGTGTAACACATGATTCTTGGCAAGATTGATTGCAGACTTGTTATCAATCATCAGCTTCAGAGGCTTCTTCACTTTAATCTTCAGATCTTCTAATAAATTCAGAAGCCACACAGCTTGACATGCAGCTACAGCACCTGCAATGTACTCAGCTTCACAGGTTGATAGAGCAACAACAACTTGCTTCTTGGAACTCCCAGAAATAAGACCTCCCAGAAACATAAACAAATATCCAGAGGTACTCCTTCTATCAACTATGTCTCCACACCAATCAGAATCAGAGTAACTTGATAACTCTGATTCTTCCTTTCAACCAAAAGGAAATAATATGCCAAACTTCAGAGTTCCCTTGATATATCTCAAGATTCTGACAACAGCTTGATAATGGGACCACTTAGGTTTACTCATGAATCTACTAACCAATCCAACTGCATAGCATATATAAAGCCTGGTATTACACAAATACCTTAGAGAACCAACCAGCTGTTTGAAGATCGTTGTAACACCCTTCTAAACCCCACGGAAATTAATAGAATAAATCAGAGTAAAACATGATACAAGGGTGCCACAATTAATTAAAACAATTAAACCAAATTATAGTCTTAAGTCATGCTTTATTAAGAACGAATTTACCAAAACACAATCATGTTCATCACAGCGGAATAAGAATACATCGCTAACACGACTAATGGAAAATATAATCCAACATATAATAAAATAGAGTAATCTCGTAAAACTCGAAACTATCGCCCCCCAGTGTTACAAGACCAGAGCATGACCGACACGACCCAAAACAACGGATAAACTCTACGAGTCATCCTCACTCTCAATCTGAAAATTGTCAACAAGTAAGGGTGAGTCTCATTCTCAATTAATCAATGTTATGCATTCATAAGCAACAAAACATCATAATATATCATTCACCCAATTTGTCATATATTTCAGATTCACATCCATTATTCCTCAATTCACACAATAATAGATTACAACACAAACACAGAAATCCATACAATCATGTTATGACAAAATGCATATGACACAACCGACATTATGCATGTGGTACCAATAAACCGTGGAATCAATCCACCTAACCGATCTACGCCTCATCGAGATACGGACCACCGACACAATTTCCGCACAATGGGAAATATGTCCACCAACGATCCTAACATCACCGGAATCCAACATCAAATGCATATGAATGAATGAAACACACATAACATACTTAAAACATCACCGAATCACGATGAATAATTCATCTCAACACCACATCACCGAATAAGTATGTACATGTTTTCAACATCATTCAAATAGCCATGCATTCATCACAATCACAATATTAAACACAACCAATTCATCATCACATCAAACACATTGTCATACCTATCTCATATGCACACAATGTTCAATTCTCATCATGTAATTAAATCGAGTTTTAAAGAAATAAAGTCGGCTACTGCCCATATTCATCATTCATCATATAAAACATTTAATTACTTGCACAACACCCAAAACGGCACTAAGAAATGATTCACGGATCAAAAGATACGTTATTTTAAAGTTTTAGAAAAATTCACACACAGCAAGGCTCGCTCAGCGAAGCAAGGCAGAAGCGAATCCTTCAGACCTCCGCTCAGCGGACCTCTAGCGACGTCCAACAGAAGCGAACTACGTTGGGACCTCCGCTCAGCGGACCCCCTCTGCTCAACGGACCTGCGATTTCATCAATTCTCAGGTCTGCGACAGACCTGCGATTTTCACACCCTTTTCACCCAAAACGATTCCAGACATCATATACAGGCATACAAACATCGAATTTCTCATCACACATCATTATACATCAAAACAACACATCAATAACCAACAATCTATACAAATTCATCAATTATCCCAAATCATAACATACCTAACAATATCAAATCCCAATATACCCAATCGAATCGAATCATACGTTAATCCATCCTATTACCCATAATCACATAATAGAAATTAACCGGAAGAGTCCCCCCTTACCTTAGCCAAGAATCTGGACTTTTCTCCTTCTTCTCCATCAAACCCGTAAGTCTATTTTCATCACTTTCAGCAAGAATCTCCAATCTTCAAACCCGCTTATCTCCCTCATTGAGAACTTCCCTGACACGAATTAATATATCAAATCGAATGATATTTCGTGTAGAATCCGAATCTTCAAGAATCACCTGATTTGGAGTTACGAGCAGAGAGTTATGACCCATTTTGTGAGGGCTGCACCATGAATACGAAAATCTCTTTTCTCCATGAATTCTCCTTTTCTCCCTCCTAGGTTTTCCTTCTCTATTTTCCAATTTTCTTCTTTTTCTTATTTTATGAAAAAATAAAGCAAAATAACTTTAGTAATAAGGCCTATCAATTACACCCCCTTCATTACTAACCACAACTTGGCCCAATAGCTTATTTTTACACAATTTCCAACTTAATTCCAATTAAAAATACCAATAATCCAAGAAATTAATTTAAACTCCCATTAAATTAATAAATGTAAAATATGGGGTGTTACAACTCTCCCCCACTAAAAGAGTTTTCGTCCTCGAAAACATACTTCCAGTGAAAAGTTCCGGATAGAGCCCTTCATCTGACTCTTCAGTTCCCATGTAACATTTCCATCAGTCGATCCTCAAAAATCCATCTGACATAACCAACAGGAAGCACATCTCACGCATTCAATCTCAGCTCTTACGTCGCATTTGACCACCCAAAGGTGCACTACTCGTTATACCTCCAAAAGGTTAACAACAATAGAACATTGAGGTACAACCCATACAATACGCCCGATAACTGAATAATATAATTACACAACCCGTGGTATAATCACACCTGATCAACACTGCAGCAATGCATTCTATATACGAACGTACCAACCTGAAACACACTTTCCCATTTGCGCGATAAAGTAATACTTACACTTTTCACCAACTGCTTCCTTCAAGAAAACTCAATAATCGTATTTTTCATACCATTGAATTCCAATTATCTGACTCCTCTTAAGTCACACCATCAACTATCCAACACTTTACATTCTGCTTCCGCTACACTACTCCGATTACTCATTACAATCATCTACACCAATTAGATTTCTGAGTTTTGTCCCAAATCCAACTCTCTTTACTCATTCGTTTAAAACCCTCCTTTACCATACATGGTACTAATTTACCACTTAGCAATACTTATACTCATTCAACAACAAATTCCTGAGTTACTACATCTATTAAGACATTCCAATCATCGGAACGAGTACACATAAGTAGTTATAATCACACTCATCAACCTCAATATACGATTACTTACGAAATAGCTCAACTGAGTCCCACTCTTCTTTAAGAATTAAATCAACTTCGTCCTTCATAGAGTATAATTCCTCATTATATCTGGAAATCTACAATAGCACCTTACAACATCACAAAATTATTATATCATCATATAGTATCAACTCATCGTCTTAACTTCACCGAATGCATACTCGTCAACCACGTACAACCATAATAACATGTTCATCATCTCGGAAATTATTCAAAAGAGTTATAATTCTCCGACACGACATCCTTACATCCACTAGATTCTA
This sequence comes from Vicia villosa, assembly GCF_029867415.1. Lineage (NCBI taxonomy): Eukaryota > Viridiplantae > Streptophyta > Magnoliopsida > Fabales > Fabaceae > Vicia > Vicia villosa. The sequence continues at coordinate 12,658 of NW_026706187.1, read as the reverse complement.
ATTCCAACATATAGATCAATACATATTCTCTATGTAAGCTCCTGACATATTAATCCCTCACTTCCCACGAGTAGTACTCATGACACTACTCCACATCAAACTTTCGCTGCACGACCCTGATTACTCGTCTTGAGTCATTTGCCCATCATGTTGCACTCTTCCATATTCACTTCTTTATAAGTTCACACAACATAGTGAGTGATTATTCTCACGGCTTAGTATTCATCACATCTTAAACCATTAAGGTAACAAAAAAAGCTCATCTCATTTATATGATTTCGTCTACTATCAACAAGAGATTAAGGGTGATCAAGTCCTCAATTTGTCAATAGATAGCTGACAACCACATTTAAGCATAAACTGTCGTTACTACATAATAGTGTCCCTTCTGAGTTTGCACTCAACTCATTAACATCGTCATAGTCCAATAATTCACTACGGTGTCCTTCTTCTGGAATATTCTTTCAAAGCTCAAAAACATCAAGAACACAATCCTGCTCACTAAACCTCATCATACCGTTCTCGTCAATTCTGAATTCACCGCCTTTACCTTGGTAATTCAAAGTCAACTTATCGGTCAACTCAACATCAGCTTTCTGACCTTCTCTAATCCCATCAAGAATACCACTAGTCAGCTTTAACATACCCATTCTGACAATATTAGGAGTACCTTCACATATCAATCTCAAATCTCCAAATTGTCCAATTAAATCCAACTCTTTCACCATCAGCACCAACATTTTTTTTAAAGACTTCTTACTCAACGCATAAGCTACTACTTGCTGATTTTGCATCAATACACCACCCAAACTCATCAGTGACGCATCACAATATACCACAAACGGTTCTAAAGTCTATTTCACCTTTACTACTAATCCACCCCTCATTTAAAATCCATCGGTACTCAAATCATCTTTATTACCGAAGGTCTCATCAACTTATTCATCAATAACATATTCTACTCAACTTCGTTTCAAACAATCGCGGTAGTAGGCATTCCCATTCAACAAATTTCACACTTCCTTAACCAAATTCAAAATTCCTCTTTATAGGATCACTCTACTGTATTTATAACTCTCCCATAATGTAGAACATAACCTCTCCTCTTCGTAGGTTCAAACAACACATTAATCCGACACTCGGAACTCAAGATACGAATTTTTTCCAACGTCATCCGAAATGCAACATCGACATCATGCAACGAGGCTCTATACGATATCTCCAAAACTCCTCAAATAGTAATTTCAATTCTTAAAATTACTTCTCAACAAACCTTCTAATTATTCCTTCAATCCATTCAACTCTGACACTGACATCCCGTGCAGTATCAACAACAAGTCTAGTTCTAAGAGCAAGTGTAACCGCAACTTCACCTCTTTCCAACATCATCATGTCACAATTAAATATGTTACAGATGCTGCAACCATTTTTATAACAAAGTTCATCTCTTTAGCTTTCCGACGCTTCAAACGAAACTCAAATCGGATAACCAGAACTCCAGTTATGAATTTTCAAAGTTTCATAACGATTCAGCAATTTTCCTGCGTTTTGTTTACGAAAATCTCACTCCAAAACTCATTCTCTTCAACTTGATCACATTCCAAACAGCCCCTTATCATATCTCTTCACTTCCAAACATTCTTATAACTTGAGTAACACATCCCATCGCCGAAGTGCGATTTCTGAAACATTACGACATCAATCCTCTTTGCAAACTTGCAGCTGAACCTCTTCCGAGACGTAAGGCTACTCAACTGACAACTTCGCAGCACACCAGCAGAGTGGATACATTGCAACTTTCTAATTTTCCTCTCCTACAAATAATCATCAATTGCATATAATCATCCTCCTTCAAGATGCTCCCACTTAATTACCAGCCAAGTCTTAATTCCAAGTCACCTTCAATTCGGGAAACAACAAACTCCAACAACGCTTGCACTGTTGCCAACAACAGCCTACTGAATCAATCATCTTACAACTGAAACATAACCGAGAAGCGAAGCTTCTCCCCCACTTGTTTCAAACCAACTTCCGCAACAAACAACCAAGTACTGACAGTGATTCACTCACATGTCGCGTACTAAGGGATAATATGCCAACAGTATTCAACTGTCGTGCAACTCAACTGACTCGACAATTGGCGGGACGGACCGACCTGCTCTGATACCACTATTGTAACACCCTTCTAAACCCCACGGAAATTAATAAAATAAATCAGAGTAAAACATGATACAAGGGTGCCACAATTAATTAAAACAATTAAACCAAATTATAGTCTTAAGTCATGCTTTATTAGGAACGAATTTACCAAAACACAATCATGTTCATCACAGCGGAATAAGAATACATCGCTAACACGACTAATGGAAAATATAATCCAACATATAATAAAATAGATTAATCTCGTAAAACTCGAAACTATCGCCCCTAAGTGTTACAAGACCAGAGCATGACCGACCCGACCCAAAACAACGGATAAACTCTACGAGTCATCCTCACCGAGCACTAATGCCGCTACTCCTCAATCTGAAAATTGTCAACAAGTAAGGGTGAGTCTCATTCTCAATTAATCAATGTTATGCATTCATAAGCAACAAAACATCATAATATATCATTCACCCAATTTGTCATATATTTCAGATTCACATCCATTATTCCTCAATTCACACAATAATAGATTACAACACAAACACAGAAATCCATACAATCATGCTATGACAAAATGCATATGACACAACCGACATTATGCATGTGGTACCAATAAACCGTGGAATCAATCCACCTAACCGATCTACGCCTCATCGAGATACGGACCACCGACACAATTTCCGCACAATGGGAAATATGTCCACCAACGATCCTAACATCACCGGGATCCAACATCAAATGCATATGAATGAATGAAACACACATAACATACTTAAAACATCACCGAATCACGATGAACAATTCATCTCAACACCACATCACCGAATAAGTATGTACATGTTTTCAACATCATTCAAATAGCCATGCATTCATCACAATCACAATATTAAACACAACCAATTCATCATCAAATCAAACACATTGTCACACCTATCTCATATGCACACAATGTTCAATTATCATCATGTAATTAAATCGAGTTTTAAAGAAATAAAGTCGGCTACTGCCCATATTCATCATTCATCATATAAAACATTTAATTACTTGCACAACGCCCAATACGGCACTAAGAAATGATTCACGGATCAAAAGATACGTTATTTTAAAGTTTTAGAAAAATTCACACACAGCAAGGCTCGCTCAGCGAAGCAAGGCAGAAGCGAATCCTTCAGACCTCCGCTCAGCGGACCTCTAGCGACGTCCAACAGAAGCGAACTACGTTGGGACCTCCGCTCAGCGGACCCCCTCTGCTCAACGGACCTGCGATTTCATCAATTCTCAGGTCTGCGACAGACCTGCGATTTTCACACCCTTTTCACCCAAAATGATTCCAGACATCATATACAGGCATACAAACATCGAATTTCTCATCACACATCATTATACATCAAAACAACACATCAATAACCAACAATCTATACAAATTCATCAATTATCCCAAATCATAACATACCTAACAATATCAAATCCCAATATACCCAATCGAATCGAATCATACGTTAATCCATCCTATTACCCATAATCACATAATAGAAATTAACCGGAAGAGTCCCCCCTTACCTTAGCCAAGAATCTGGACTTTTCTCCTTCTTCTCCATCAAACCCGTAAGTCTATTTTCATCACTTTCAGCAAGAATCTCCAATCTTCAAACCCGCTTATCTCCCTCATTGAGAACTTCCCTGACACGAATTAATATATCAAATCGAATGATATTTCGTGTAGAATCCGAATCTTCGAGAATCACCTGATTTGGAGTTACGAGCAGAGAGTTATGACCCATTTTGTGAGGGCTGCACCATGAATACGAAAATCTCTTTTCTCCATGAATTCTCCTTTTCTCCCTCCTAGGTTTTCCTTCTCTATTTTCCAAATTTCTTCTTTTTCTTATTTTATGAAAAAATAAAGCAAAATAACTTTAGTAATAAGGCCTATCAATTACACCCCCTCCATTACTAACCACAACTTGGCCCAATAGCTTATTTTTACACAATTTCCAACTTAATTCCAATTAAAAATACCAATAATCCAAGAAATTAATTTAAACTCCCATTAAATTAATAAATGTAAAATATGGGGTGTTACAATGGTAGCATCAATATCTTCACCTTCAGAGTCAGAGTCCAATTTCTGATTCGTTCCTGACGGTGTAACAGCAGCTTTGCAATTCTCCAGCTTGAATTTCTTCAGAATTTCTAACTCATACTTCAGCTGATGCAGAATGATACCATCTTCTGAGTACATAATCTCCATTCCTAGAAAATATGACATTTTTCCAAGGTCTGTAATCTCAAACTCATTCATCAGCACCTTCTTGAACTTCATCAGATCTTCTGGAAAACTCATTGTAAGCAGTATGTCATCAACATAGAGACACAAAAAAATCACATTACTTCCAGAATGTTGCACATAGATTCCATATTCCATCTCACACTTCTGAAACCCTTGCTTCTTGAAAAATGAATCAATTTTCAAATTCCAAGCTCTGGGCGCTTGCTTCAATCCATACAGAGCTTTGTGTAATTTGTACACCATCCCTTCCTGATTCTTTTTCACAAATCCAGGTGGTTGTGACACGTATACCTCCTCTTGTAATGATATTTCGTGTAGAATCCGAATCTTCGAGAATCACCTGATTTGGAGTTACGAGCAGAGAGTTATGACCCATTTTGTGAGGGCTGCACCATGAATACGAAAATCTCTTTTCTCCATGAATTCTCCTTTTCTCCCTCCTAGGTTTTCCTTCTCTATTTTCCAATTTTCTTCTTTTTCTTATTTTATGAAAAAATAAAGCAAAATAACTTTAGTAATAAGGCCTATCAATTACACCCCCTCCATTACTAACCACAACTTGGCCCAATAGCTTATTTTTACACAATTTCCAACTTAATTCCAATTAAAAATACCAATAATCCAAGAAATTAATTTAAACTCCCATTAAATTAATAAATGTAAAATATGGGGTGTTACAACTCTCCCCCACTAAAAGAGTTTTCGTCCTCGAAAACATACTTCCAGTGAAAAGTTCCGGATAGAGCCCTTCATCTGACTCTTCAGTTCCCATGTAACATTTCCATCAGTCGATCCTCAAAAATCCATCTGACATAACCAACAGGAAGCACATCTCACGCATTCAATCTCAGCTCTTACGTCGCATTTGACCACCCAAAGGTGCACTACTCGTTATACCTCCAAAAGGTTAACAACAATAGAACATTGAGGTACAACTCATACAATACGCCCGATAACTGAATAATATAATTACACAACCCGTGGTATAATCACACCTGATCAACACTGCAGCAATGCATTCTATATACGAACGTACCAACCTGAAACACACTTTCCCATTTGCGCGATAAAGTAATACTTACACTTTTCACCAACTGCTTCCTTCAAGAAAACTCAATAATCGTATTTTTCATACCATTGAATTCCAATTATCTGACTCCTCTTAAGTCACACCATCAACTATCCAACACTTTACATTCTGCTTCCGCTACACTACTCCGATTACTCATTACAATCATCTACACCAATTAGATTTCTGAGTTTTGTCCCAAATCCAACTCTCTTTACTCATTCGTTTAAAACCCTCCTTTACCATACATGGTACTAATTTACCACTTAGCAATACTTATACTCATTCAACAACAAATTCCTGAGTTACTACATCTATTAAGACATTCCAATCATCGGAACGAGTACACATAAGTAGTTATAATCACACTCATCAACCTCAATATACGATTACTTACGAAATAGCTCAACTGAGTCCCACTCTTCTTTAAGAATTAAATCAACTTCGTCCTTCATAGAGTATAATTCCTCATTATATCTGGAAATCTACAATAGCACCTTACAACATCACAAAATTATTATAGCATCATATAGTATCAACTCATCGTCTTAACTTCACCGAATGCATACTCGTCAACCACGTACAACCATAATAACATGTTCATCATCTCGGAAATTATTCAAAAGAGTTATAATTCTTCGACACGACATCCTTACATCCACTAGATTCTAAATCCAACATATAGATCAATACATATTCTCTATGTAAGCTCCTGACATATTAATCCCTCACTTCCCACGAGTAGTACTCATGACACTACTCCACATCAAACTTTCGCTGCACGACCCTGATTACTCGTCTTGAGTCATTTGCCCATCATGTTGCACTCTTCCATATTCACTTCTTTATAAGTTCACACAACATAGTGAGTGATTATTCTCACGGCTTAGTATTCATCACATCTTAAACCATTAAGGTAACAAAACAAGCTCATCTCATTTATATGATTTCGTCTACTATCAACAAGAGATTAAGGGTGATCAAGTCCTCAATTTGTCAATAGATAGCTGACAACCACATTTAAGCATAAACTGTCGTTACTACATAATAGTGTCCCTTCTGAGTTTGCACTCAACTCATTAACATCGTCATAGTCCAATAATTCACTACGGTGTCCTTCTTCTGGAATATTCTTTCAAAGCTCAAAAACATCAAGAACACAATCCTGCTCACTAAACCTCATCATACCGTTCTCGTCAATTCTGAATTCACCGCCTTTACCTTGGTAATTCAAAGTCAACTTATCGGTCAACTCAACATCAGCTTTCTGACCTTCTCTAATCCCATCAAGAATACCACTAGTCAGCTTTAACATACCCATTCTGACAATATTAGGAGTACCTTCACATATCAATCTCAAATCTCCAAATTGTCCAATTAAATCCAACTCTTTCACCATCAGCACCAACATTTTTTTTAAAGACTTCTTACTCAACGCATAAGCTACTACTTGCTGATTTTGCATCAATACACCACCCAAACTCATCAGTGACGCATCACAATATACCACAAACGGTTCTAAAGTCTATTTCACCTTTACTACTAATCCACCCCTCATTTAAAATCCATCGGTACTCAAATCATCTTTATTACCGAAGGTCTCATCAACTTATTCATCAATAACATATTCTACTCAACTTCGTTTCAAACAATCGCGGTAGTAGGCATTCCCATTCAACAAATTTCACACTTCCTTAACCAAATTCAAAATTCCTCTTTATAGGATCACTCTACTGTATTTATAACTCTCCCATAATGTAGAACATAACCTCTCCTCTTCGTAGGTTCAAACAACACATTAATCCGACACTCGGAACTCAAGATACGAATTTTTTCCAACGTCATCCAAAATGCAACATCGACATCATGCAACGACGCTCTATACGATATCTCCAAAACTCCTCAAATAGTAATTTCAATTCTTAAAATTACTTCTCAACAAACCTTCTAATTATTTCTTCAATCCATTCAACTCTGACACTGACATCCCGTGCAGTATCAACAACAAGTCTAGTTCTAAGAGCAAGTGTAACCGCAACTTCACCTCTTTCTAACATCATCATGTCACAATTAAATATGTTACAGATGCTGCAACCATTTTTATAACAAAGTTCATCTCTTTAGCTTTCCGACGCTTCAAACGAAACTCAAATCGGATAACCAGAACTCCAGTTATGAATTTTCAAAGTTTCATAACGATTCAGCAATTTTCCTGCGTTTTGTTTACGAAAATCTCACTCCAAAACTCATTCTCTTCAACTTGATCACATTCCAAACAGCCCCTTATCATATCTCTTCACTTCTAAACATTCTTATAACTTGAGTAACACATCCCATCGCCGAAGTGCGATTTCTGAAACATTACGACATCAATCCTCTTTGCAAACTTGCAGCTGAACCTCTTCCGAGACGTAAGGCTACTCAACTGACAACTTCGCAGCACACCAGCAGAGTGGATACATTGCAACTTTCTAATTTTCCTCTCCTACAAATAATCATCAATTGCATATAATCATCCTCCTTCAAGATGCTCCCACTTAATTACCAGCCAAGTCTTAATTCCAAGTCACCTTCAATTCGGGAAACAACAAACTCCAACAACGCTTGCACTGTTGCCAACAACAGCCTACTGAATCAATCATCTTACAACTGAAACATAACCGAGAAGCGAAGCTTCTCCCCCACTTGTTTCAAACCAACTTCCGCAACAAACAACCAAGTACTGACAGTGATTCACTCACATGTCGCGTACTAAGGGATAATATGTCAACAGTATTCAACTGTCGTGCAACTCAACTGACTCGACAATTGGCGGGACGGACCGACCTGCTCTGATACCACTATTGTAACACCCTTCTAAACCCCACGGAAATTAATAGAATAAATCAGAGTAAAACATGATACAAGGGTGCCACAATTAATTAAAACAATTAAACCAAATTATAGTCTTAAGTCATGCTTTATTAGGAACGAATTTACCAAAACACAATCATGTTCATCACAGCGGAATAAGAATACATCGCTAACACGACTAATGGAAAATATAATCCAACATATAATAAAATAGATTAATCTCGTAAAACTCGAAACTATCGCCCCTAAGTGTTACAAGACCAGAGCATGACCGACCCGACCCAAAACAACGGATAAACTCTACGAGTCATCCTCACCGAGCACTAATGCCGCTACTCCTCAATCTGAAAATTGTCAACAAGTAAGGGTGAGTCTCATTCTCAATTAATCAATGTTATGCATTCATAAGCAACAAAACATCATAATATATCATTCACCCAATTTGTCATATATTTCAGATTCACATCCATTATTCCTCAATTCACACAATAATAGATTACAACACAAACACAGAAATCCATACAATCATGCTATGACAAAATGCATATGACACAACCGACATTATGCATGTGGTACCAATAAACCGTGGAATCAATCCACCTAACCGATCTACGCCTCATCGAGATACGGACCACCGACACAATTTCCGCACAATGGGAAATATGTCCACCAACGATCCTAACATCACCGGGATCCAACATCAAATGCATATGAATGAATGAAACACACATAACATACTTAAAACATCACCGAATCACGATGAACAATTCATCTCAACACCACATCACCGAATACGTATGTACATGTTTTCAACATCATTCAAATAGCCATGCATTCATCACAATCACAATATTAAACACAACCAATTCATCATCACATCAAACACATTGTCACACCTATCTCATATGCACACAATGTTCAATTCTCATCATGTAATTAAATCGAGTTTTAAAGAAATAAAGTCGGCTACTGCCCATATTCATCATTCATCATATAAAACATTTAATTACTTGCACAACGCCCAAAACGGCACTAAGAAATGATTCACGGATCAAAAGATACGTTATTTTAAAGTTTTAGAAAAATTCACACACAGCAAGGCTCGCTCAGCGAAGCAAGGCAGAAGCGAATCCTTCAGACCTCCGCTCAGCGGACCTCTAGCGACGTCCAACAGAAGCGAACTACGTTGGGACCTCCGCTCAGCGGACCCCCTCTGCTCAACGGACCTGCGATTTCATCAATTCTCAGGTCTGCGACAGACCTGCGATTTTCACACCCTTTTCACCCAAAACGATTCCAGACATCATATACAGGCATACAAACATCGAATTTCTCATCACACATCATTATACATCAAAACAACACATCAATAACCAACAATCTATACAAATTCATCAATTATCCCAAATCATAACATACCTAACAATATCAAATCCCAATATACCCAATCGAATCGAATCATACGTTAATCCATCCTATTACCCATAATCACATAATAGAAATTAACCGGAAGAGTCCCCCCTTACCTTAGCCAAGAATCTGGACTTTTCTCCTTCTTCTCCATCAAACCCGTAAGTCTATTTTCATCACTTTCAGCAAGAATCTCCAATCTTCAAACCCGCTTATCTCCCTCATTGAGAACTTCCCTGACACGAATTAATATATCAAATCGAATGATATTTCGTGTAGAATCCGAATCTTCGAGAATCACCTGATTTGGAGTTACGAGCAGAGAGTTATGACCCATTTTGTGAGGGCTGCACCATGAATACGAAAATCTCTTTTCTCCATGAATTCTCCTTTTCTCCCTCCTAGGTTTTCCTTCTCTATTTTCCAAATTTCTTCTTTTTCTTATTTTATGAAAAAATAAAGCAAAATAACTTTAGTAATAAGGCCTATCAATTACACCCCCTCCATTACTAACCACAACTTGGCCCAATAGCTTATTTTTACACAATTTCCAACTTAATTCCAATTAAAAATACCAATAATCCAAGAAATTAATTTAAACTCCCATTAAATTAATAAATGTAAAATATGGGGTGTTACAATGGTAGCATCAATATCTTCACCTTCAGAGTCAGAGTCCAATTTCTGATTCGTTCCTGACGGTGTAACAGCAGCTTTGCAATTCTCCAGCTTGAATTTCTTCAGAATTTCTAACTCATACTTCAGCTGATGCAGAATGATACCATCTTCTGAGTACATAATCTCCATTCCTAGAAAATATGACATTTTTCCAAGGTCTGTAATCTCAAACTCATTCATCAGCACCTTCTTGAACTTCATCAGATCTTCTAGAAAACTCATTGTAAGCAGTATGTCATCAACATAGAGACACAAAAAAATCACATTACTTCCAGAATGTTGCACATAGATTCCATATTCCATCTCACACTTCTGAAACCCTTGCTTCTTGAAAAATGAATCAATTTTCAAATTCCAAGCTCTGGGCGCTTGCTTCAATCCATACAGAGCTTTGTGTAATTTGTACACCATCCCTTCCTGATTCTTTTTCACAAATCCAGGTGGTTGTGACACGTATACCTCCTCTTGTAATGATATTTCGTGTAGAATCCGAATCTTCGAGAATCACCTGATTTGGAGTTACGAGCAGAGAGTTATGACCCATTTTGTGAGGGCTGCACCATGAATACGAAAATCTCTTTTCTCCATGAATTCTCCTTTTCTCCCTCCTAGGTTTTCCTTCTCTATTTTCCAATTTTCTTCTTTTTCTTATTTTATGAAAAAATAAAGCAAAATAACTTTAGTAATAAGGCCTATCAATTACACCCCCTCCATTACTAACCACAACTTGGCCCAATAGCTTATTTTTACACAATTTCCAACTTAATTCCAATTAAAAATACCAATAATCCAAGAAATTAATTTAAACTCCCATTAAATTAATAAATGTTAAATATGGGGTGTTACAACTCTCCCCCACTAAAAGAGTTTTCGTCCTCGAAAACATACTTCCAGTGAAAAGTTCCGGATAGAGCCCTTCATCTGACTCTTCAGTTCCCATGTAACATTTCCATCAGTCGATCCTCAAAAATCCATCTGACATAACCAACAGGAAGCACATCTCACGCATTCAATCTCAGCTCTTACGTCGCATTTGACCACCCAAAGGTGCACTACTCGTTATACCTCCAAAAGGTTAACAACAATAGAACATTGAGGTACAACCCAGACAATACGCCCGATAACTGAATAATATAATTACACAACCCGTGGTATATTCACACCTGATCAACACTGCAGCAATGCATTCTATATACGAACGTACCAACCTGAAACACACTTTCCCATTTGCGCGATAAAGTAATACTTACACTTTTCACCAACTGCTTCCTTCAAGAAAACTCAATAATCGTATTTTTCATACCATTGAATTCCAATTATCTGACTCCTCTTAAGTCACACCATCAACTATCCAACACTTTACATTCTGCTTCCGCTACACTACTCCGATTACTCATTACAATCATCTACACCAATTAGATTTCTGAGTTTTGTCCCAAATCCAACTCTCTTTACTCATTCGTTTAAAACCCTCCTTTACCATACATGGTACTAATTTACCACTTAGCAATACTTATACTCATTCAACAACAAATTCCTGAGTTACTACATCTATTAAGACATTCCAATCATCGGAACGAGTACACATAAGTAGTTATAATCACACTCATCAACCTCAATATACGATTACTTACGAAATAGCTCAACTGAGTCCCACTCTTCTTTAAGAATTAAATCAACTTCGTCCTTCATAGAGTATAATTCCTCATTATATCTGGAAATCTACAATAGCACCTTACAACATCACAAAATTATTATAGCATCATATAGTATCAACTCATCGTCTTAACTTCACCGAATGCATACTCGTCAACCACGTACAACCATAATAACATGTTCATCATCTCGGAAATTATTCAAAAGAGTTATAATTCTTCGACACGACATCCTTACATCCACTAGATTCTAAATCCAACATATAGATCAATACATATTCTCTATGTAAGCTCCTGACATATTAATCCCTCACTTCCCACGAGTAGTACTCATGACACTACTCCACATCAAACTTTCGCTGCACGACCCTGATTACTCGTCTTGAGTCATTTGCCCATCATGTTGCACTCTTCCATATTCACTTCTTTATAAGTTCACACAACATAGTGAGTGATTATTCTCACGGCTTAGTATTCATCACATCTTAAACCATTAAGGTAACAAAACAAGCTCATCTCATTTATATGATTTCGTCTACTATCAACAAGAGATTA